>NC_056725.1:1246677830-1246987830 GCF_019279795.1 Protopterus annectens
CTATTTCAAAGTTTGCAGTGTATGGTGAGTTTATTCCCCATACTGAAGGATGCAGGGGATCCTAATGCAAAAAACAAAATTAGAGGCGAGCATCACTGTTTGACATTTGATCTTCTCCAGTGTTTTCAGATTTTTTTTTTTTTTTTTTTCATAAATCCATGTATCAGAAATATAAAGAGATGGGTGGTCCCTAGTCCACACTCTGGAAATTATTGATTCATTAACCTTACCAGTCTAACGCACAAAAACATGGATAAACCACATCTGACGTCTTAAATTATGATACCAAAAATAACACAAAACTTGTCAATCTACAGTTTAATGTTGTCAAAGTCAGGTTATGTCTAATCTGTAATTTTCAATAATTTAAAAGACCTGAATGAAACCCATGTGAGCAGGGGACATTGATTTACATTTCTCAAAAAAAAATGAAATCACATTTTCATGAGATGATATCCAGGAATTATGTCTATGATTTTTAAAGGTAATTTGTGGTTATTGCTCTTGTGTCATTATAATTTTACTGTACACACACACTCATATATATCTATATCTATCTATATATCTATATATATATATATATATATATATATATATATATATATATATATATATATAAAAACATAAATACAAAGTACCAAAACCACTATGGCTACAGGCATATAATGAAGCACTTCATTAAAATAACTTTATATTACAAACATAAAATGACGAGCACTTTCAAGTAGAACCCTTTATCAAGTCTAAACATCTAAAAAATATTGTCATTAAAAAGTATCTTTTAGCCAATCAGAAAAAAAGAATGCAAATAAAACATAACATATGTTAAAATATCATTAGTTAAACAGAACAATTGCATCCTATCATATATTTTACATCCTGACAAATTAATCTATTCTCAATGGCAAAATAAAGATGGCAAAAACCAATAAGGAACAAGTATATGCTGGAAAAAGATTAGTGCTATCAAAAACATTCAGACTAATCTGTCTTCATTGGTCATATGGAGAACACAGTGACCAATTAAAATTATACATACCCAAATAGTTTAGTGCCGTTGCTAGGCACAGTGGCAAAAGTATCTATACTATTTCTTAATGCTAAATGTTGTTAAATATAGTTTCACTGTTCAGGGACCCAACTCACTAATTAAAATCATCCCATAAGCATAATATAATAAATAATGGAATATAGTATAACATTTGTCGAGATATCGTAAATTAGACAAAGTAATTGCATATAATTGAATCATTCACATATTCACAGCTAAACTGTCCTCATTGGTCAAATAAACAAAGTCAAAAGCCAATAAGGAATGGATGTATGCTGAAAAATCATTGGCACTATTGTATGCACTTAGACCAGTACACCAGCAAATATCAATCTATCTATGTTGGTCAAAAAGAGATACTTGATGACCAATCAAAAACATGTGAAACCAAACAACTCAGTGCTGTTGTAAAACACAGAAGCAAATGTGCCTAAGAACGTTGTCACACTTCATATTCTTGGATATGATTTAACCATTCAAAGGCATAGCAGACTAATTAAAACCATTCCTATTTCATGTCCATACATATTATATACCATTAATCTAAAAAAAACAAAGAAATTGTATAGAAAATATCATTTGAATGATTGAAGCAGAACTCACAGACTTGTTCTCCTGCGAAGCATTTCAAATTGCGAGCAGATGACAATGCACGCATGGATGTGATGCATCATGGGACTGGCCCTGTATCCTTTCTTAAAGAAGAATGCCAAGTCTTTCCTTAAAGAAGAATGCCAAGGTATTTTTTTTTTTTATTAAAAGAAAATGAATCTCCTGGCCAGCTGGTTCCAGGGGGGGGGGGTGCAAGTGCACCCCCTTGCACCTGCCTGCGGGCGCCCTTGACTGGGGGGGTGCAGGGCATAGCCCCCCCCCCACTTAGTTTGAGTACATATTGTCTTCTGGAGAGAGTTAGTCATTGGTGTTGTAACTTTGCATGTCTATTGTTTAAAATGCATTGTTTTGAAGTTTTTGGTAAAATACAATATATAAAAAAAAAAACAAGGTTATATCTTTTACTTGCCTTACAGTACTCTACACAGTGTCATGTATACTAAATACAGTTCAGTGAAATGAGATTCAGTGAAATGAGTTTTCAGTAATTGAGTTTTCAGCAAAGTGGTCGGGGTGAAATGAAATTCAGTGAAATGAGATTCAACAAAACAAAGTAGACCCATATATATATATATATATATTTTTTTTTATATATAATACAACTGACAAACTTAGTCATTGTATTTTATACTTTCTTGTGTCAACTAAGTGTGCAGTGCTTAGAAATATAAAGACTTTAATGAAGCTGAATTAGAGTATAAATACAATGGTTCATACTTTAGATGTGAAGGAATTAATTAGCCTTCAAAGATTTGATACATAACAGTTTTCTGAAGCAGTAGAGGTACTGCCTAATGTTAATATAGATAGTCCTTTTTGATAAGCATTAAATGCTATACGAGGTATAATTTTATACAAAATTTTAATGCTGTACTATTAGCAGTTGCCCTGTCTAACAGCATGTGCATGTATCTATCCCAGTATAAGCAGCTATACTAAGCATCATACCAGAAAAGTCTCAGCTAACACCTTAAGAAGATATAAGCTCAGAGAACCATAGCCAGCTTTTCACACCAGCTAACCTTGCAGTGCTGGCGGCCCCTGTTTCTGGGGTGCCCCAACCACAACAGGTTATTTTTATCTTGATATTTTCCACCATCTGTAAAACCAACAAAAGTTAGTACAGCAATCTTGTATACTTAACAAGCCAGGTGGGTAATAGCTCTTATGTATATCTCCTTTAAAATTCAAAGATAACTCTAGTGATAGTAACAGTGTTTTATCAAGTAACAGGCTTCACAATTTCATTAAATATTTTACCACTGACATACTACCCCTGACTTAGTTAAACCCAGCTGGTGGACATTCTCTCCACTAAAACTAACAACATAGCCAGCTTTAGGTAACTGCAATAATTGTGGCTGTGGGGTGGGGGGGCAGGGCTTTAATCATCCTTGACTGTGTGGGGGCCCCACAAAAGCTGCCGCTGGTTGGGGAAAAATGACGTGAAAAAATGTATTAATATTTTGATTACACTTTTTAACCTGGGCAGGACTGTGATATAACCCTGTTAGGATAACGCTGATAATGAACATGAGCAAGGTAACCACTATAGAGATCAACAACCCAGAGTGACTGATCTCAGTGTAAACTTTGGATTATAAGAAGAGCTGATACTTCTGCTTTTCAGGAATGGTTTTCTCTTCCAGGGAAATTTATAAATGCTGGCAGAACCATATACTATAACTCTCAAGTTCTTTGCTTTAGAATTCTGGGCAGTGCCGAAAATAACAGCAGAATAAAGGCTCAAAATCAGAAACATGTTTTAAATATTTCTCTAATTCACTTAAAAATAGTAGAATAACATCTTTTGCATCAACATGAACATTTTGAACAATAAGAAGTATAAAACTATGATGTCTGCATTTCTTGCCTGACTGTAATCCTGAATGATTTATAAGCAAATCAAACTTTTTATGAAGAACAGATCAAAATTATCAGCAAAATCAGGGAAAGTCTATGAAATCAGAGAAAGTGACAGGTATGCATTACTCCTCAATGAGGTAAATAAAAGTGACTTAGCCCTGCTGCTGTTTGATGACTGCTAAACATCAGTCACTGATCTGTTGTGGCAGTACCAGTGTTGCACAATGTATTTCTATTTGCTGAAATAAGTATAACACTAGTATTACTATAGCTCATGCATGTGTTTGTATGTGTGTGTGTGTGTGTGTGTGTGTGTGTGTGTGTGTGTGTGTGTGTGTGTGTGTGTGTGTGTGTGTGTGTGTGTGTAAAAAATATCACAGATTTTTATCTGTGCACACACCAAATAATGAAAGAAGGGGACGAGTGACAAGACATGATATGTATGACAGCAGACACTTGAAATACATGACTGTGGCAATTTGAACCTCTGCATTCATTCCAATCTAACACCAGAGGGGCATATAGGAAGAGACTGTATTTTTTGGGGGGTTAGAGGATATGCAAGTGTTCCCAGACAGGACCTGTGTATCCTCACAACAACCAGCTTGTTAGTTTATTGTGAGCTAATATTTTGTCAGCTTTGAACATTAAGCTTTGGGCACAACTTATTTCTTCCTTAAAAAAAAAAAGACTGAAATTCTTTTCTTACCCATGATTTTTGTTTAGGCCACCATTGGATTAAAAAGTTGATGCTCTGAAATGCATCCCGCAGCATCAATAACCCCATGGCTTCTTGGGCCCTGGCTTATTTGAATTATTTCCTAATTGTTTAATACTGCGCTGTCTTGTTAATGGAAAGTGTGTCAAAAGGATGGAAGGAAACATAAAGCTGAACAGCAACACCGATTTTTTTTTCTTAATCACAATTTCTGTTTAAGCCATTATTGGATGAAAAGGTTGTGTAAAAAGATAAAAAAATACTTTAAAATACACTTCAGGGCATACAGAAAGTCATGGCTTCTTAAAAAAGTGAAAAGTAAGGCAAAATGAGCAAAAAGGAAGAAAAAGATGGGGATCCCAAGAAGGGGGAGCAGAGGGAAGGACTGGAGGGTGTGTGGGGGGGTGAAATAGTAAGTCTAGGGCACCATTTGACCTTAGTCCAGACCTGTAAATAGAGTTGTTGTAATGTATAAAATGTATCATTGTTGCAACTAAAGGCCAGTACCTGTAAATGTTCCCCTGAGATGGGCCAACATAGTGTGGCATACAGGCCACTTGTAATGTAAGAGCATCATAGATATAGGTCAGCATGTGTGTACTACTGCTACATGTTTGCAGCATTAACTAAAAGGTTGCTTAGGAGTACTGGTAGTGACAGGGTAATATTTAGATGGGAAGTGCCTATGGGCCCCCCAACTTTACATTTGCTGGGGACCCCCAAAATGCTAACACCAGCTCTGCAGAGAACCAACATTGCACGTACATCCTACTGACTACAGTAAAACACACATATTAAATCACAGTAACATGCTTAAGGGAGAATCCGGCATTCTTTAATTACATCAGAAAGCTGAAAGGGGAAATTATGAAGGTAGCATATTATTGATATGTTATGAAGTATTCAACCAGATGTAGAATATAGTGAAGAAGTGCACAGAAAAAGTTTGGGCAAACTGCTGCTGCTGCAAAAAAAAAAAAGATATATATATATATATATATATATATATATAGAGAGAGAGAGAGAGAGAGAGAGAGAGGTGTGTGTGTGTGTGTGTGTGTGTGTGTGTGTGTGTGTGTGTGTGTGTGTGTGTGTGTGTGTGTGTGTGTGTGTGTGTATGTGTGTGTGTGTGTGTGTGTGTGTGTGTGTGTGTGTGTGTGTGTGTGTGTGTGTGTGTGTGTGTCATTGCATATATATATATATATGTATCAGGAAAGAAATCCTTGATATGACTACAGATAGAGTAACTGTTGACAATGATAAAACTATGTTCCAGTCTAACATACGTCATAGCTTCCTGCTTAGGTTCAAGATTATCCTGACCAAAACCAAGTATTAGTATGTAGGCATCATCATCTATGGCCACAAAGTGCAGTGATACCAATTTCATAGCGAGTTGCAGGAGTCATATCAAACCTAATCACGTTTAGATCCATCACCCTGATCAGCAATCCATGTTAAATTATAGAAGGAGCCATGATGGAGTTTATTCAAACTGACACACTGTGACAAACTTCTGTTGGGTATGAAGCATGAACCAAACAACTGCACAAACCAAATAACTCAGAAGTATCCACAAGTCACAGGACCCGGAGCCAACTAAAAGCAAAACGAACTTCTGGGTATCCTTTCTCCAAAAATAATCCTTTAAGGGTGTCTATCTCCTTGTTAAAACTTTCCTTCAATTGTAATTGATTAATTGTTGACCAGCTGATGTGAAAGCAAAGTATTTAAATGTTGAACTAATGAATGTAATAGTATACAGTCCTTGAGAAAGCCTGGCAGAAGCTGGGTGAAAGCGCTTGGGTTGAATCATTTGTCCTGTAAAGAATATTAAAGTTTGTTTTGCTTTTAGTTGGCTCTGGGTCCTGTGACTTGTGGGTATGAAGCAGTATTTACTTGTTAAATGGAAGTCTTGGCTTTCAATTCTTGGATCATTCTTTGATGAGATTACAATAATCCTTTTGACAGTACCAGTACATTTTATTTATCTTGACCTTGTTAATACATTTGACATTTTTCATCATACAGGAATAAGTAGTAAGTTAAATAAATTAAATGTCAATCCTCACATAGTTCAATTGGTAAAACACTGGTTAATCAAAAGCACGCAACAGATCAGGATGGAGGGATTGGTCACATGTGTATCCTGGTGAGGGCTGTCAGTACTGCCTCACTCTGTTACGGTCTCTTGCTCTTGGACTGTTCTTCTCAAACAAAAAAGTAAGAAATAGGATCTTCATTTCCAAATGTGCTGGTTATGGAAAGCTGGGCTATATGCGTACTTCAAAACAGATACCATACTTCTCCAAGATGGCCTGTATATATATATATATATAGTGGTAAAAAACTTATCTTTAATTTTAATAAATGTAGAGTAATGAAGCCTGAGAAAAGGATCACAATTCTGATTACAACATAAGTTGTCAAATCATAAACACAAAAAACTTAAGAGTATCATTAAAGGCCTGGGAAAATGGTCTATAGCAAATTAATTTTGACCATTGTGTAGTTACCAAAATATGAAGATCAATCCTGTATTAGAGCATATCTACTCCCTATCAGGAAGTCACTGTTCTTCCCTATCACTTGTTCATCTTTTAACTTATGCGACGCTGCATTCTGTAGTATTCAAACAAGCCTTCTGAAAACAAAAAGAAGGAAAAAGAAATGGTAGGATTACTTGCTAAAAAAATCATATAGTTTGAAAACTTGAACTATTCAGAAAGGATTGAATAACTGTCATTATATTCTGGTTCTTATATATTACTTAGAAATGAACTTTGCCTGATCTACAAGACAGAGTTTATTTGAGTACTGTTTGAAAGTCCATGTCTGAAACACACTGTTGAGGAAGAAAACACAGATCGTGCATCATAATATTAAAAACAAAATATAAAATAAATGAGCGCTACAACACAGAGTGCCTTCTCAGATTATGAAATAAGCCTCCCTTTGTAATCAGAAACATCAGTCGTTAGCTTCCTTCAAACCGTTATTGTTCTTGTGTACATACAAAGTAGAAAATATCAACAGCGGCTTAAAACAGCATGTTCACAAGGGAACTTCTGTACATCTGAGGCACTTCTAGCAGAATGTACTAGAAGGAGCTATTTCTATACTAAATCACACATTGTTTGTTTTGATTATTCTGTTTTTACCAGTTTGCATTATTTTTACTGCTGACAAAATTGCAGAAATGTGTCTTTTTGTTAGAATAACATGATTCTTCAGATCACTTGATAACTCTAACAATTTATTAGGCTGACAAGATAAATTCTACTTGTATTTGCAAGTAGCATTGATTTATGCCCCCCTCCCCAAGTTTGCAAACAGTATGAAAAGGCAAAGATTTCCTTTTCAACAGTTTTTCAATGGAGAATTGTAAATTCATTGGTACCTTAGAAACATTATGTAGAGTTCAATGGAATGAATTAAAAGAGATTACCTAAACATGATTTATACATATACTTATTAAGTAATTGCATATAATGACAAAATATTAACAAGGGCATATTAAATACACATTCAACACATATGATTTAATTATGAAATATATCCTTTCTGGAGTTCTGTTTAAATGGTTGCACTCATACTTTATATTAAGATTTTTCAACATGCTTTCTTATTAAAGCATATAGACGCCCATATGACATGCTCAATTCATGCAAAATTATTTTTATTTTATTATTTAAAAATACATCTTGAAACGTGACTTGAAACAATTTATTCAATTATGCTGCCCTTTTTACCTCTTCCTTCTCCAGCTGGGAATTATTACCCCATCTAGAAATTGTTAAGATTTATTGTTTTAGGGTAAGTGTGGAGTTTTAAGTCAGAAATTATTATTACTAGTCTGTTTTCCATGATCCAGATTTTTTACAGTGAAAGTTCAGAAATATTCTTAGTGGGAGCTACCAAATAAAATGATTTGTATTTAGAAGGTCCATTCCTTAGGCAATAAATTCAAGTTGTTATCATGAGTGTCTCTTGCTGAACCCAGTCATGCTTCTCCTTGAGTCAGACTGAATGGCTGTTCGTTGTGATAATTTTAAAGAGATAGCACTTCTATGACTTGTAAGGGATAGTTCACGTTTTCAAGAATCTTGTTGTTTTGGCCTTCTGAGTATGTAAGGGGTCAGGGGCATCTTTAGTTTATTTACTGATCTACTTTTCTTGTTTCTACTTAAAATAACATAATTATGTCAACTGCATATCAACATCATGTGTAGGTACTCCACCATTAACCAACACTGCCTACAGCAAATTTAGCAGTTTTAAACTATTCACTTGTTTCTGTTGCATTAAAAAATAGTTCCTGTTTCAGAATAAACTTCTGTCCACAGGAAAGTAATGTTGAGGTTATCAATAGCTTATCATAGTCTCAGTCTTTTACATGTCTAAATAAAAGCATTTGTCTTGGCTGATAGTAAAACATTTCCAGTGTTTTGTTATACAGAGTAACTATAAGTTACATGAAGAATTATTTTCTTGGAGTTTAACATTATTTTAGTAGCTGCTACATACATAATATGTCACTAGTGATATACATTTTTAAAATAAAAATATCACTAACTCTTCTTATATCACAGCTAATGATATATTGTAGTTTGCCAATGTCTGAGTTATACAGACACAATGCTTAATATTTCATCTTCTTCCGTTTCTCATTAGATTACCTTTCCTGTCATGAACATTCACAGTCCTTTGTTCAGCTACAAACAAATCAAATATCATTTCATCATTTAGTTTAATGCAACAGGATCTTATCATCTTTCTGTTGCTACTACTTGCTCATGTTCTTATGTTTTCCATCAAATTTAATTTGGTAGCAAAAAACATTTACCAGGATCAGCCTTCTTCAGCCATTCATGTACTTGAAGGCATCCTGTGTAACAGAATGGGTTTCTTTGTTTAAACATAATTTGCATTTTGTTTATGCCAATTGCATCAGAACATATGGTACTACAAGAGAGTGAATGAGTGCGTGTGTGTGTGTGTTTGTGTGTGTGTGTGTGTGTGTGTGTGTGTGTGTGTGTGTGTGTGTGTGTGTGTGTGTGTGTGTGCGTGCATGTGTGTATGCATGTGGTGTGTGTGTGTGTGTGTGTGTGTGTGTGTGTGTGTGTGTGCGTGTGTGTGTGCGTGCATGTGGTGTGTGTGTGTGTGTGTGTGTGTGTGTGTGTGTGTGTGTGTGTGTGTGTGTGTGTGTGTGTGTGTGTGTGTGTGTGTGTGTGTGTGTGTGTGTGTGTGTGTGTGTGTGTGTGTGTGTGTGTGTGTGTGTGTGTGTGTGTGTGTGGTTATCATCAAAGACTTAAGTCACTTAAACTGCTTGGGATCTTACCCACAGAAGGAATGCAGAATCATTTTTTGTGGCATAAGCCAAATACCCTAGCAACACTCCTTTGAGGTAACTTGCTACCCACATACTTGAGATTATATATACCACCTACCCAGTCACACAAATATGAATAAAAGAGAAATCTCCCAAAAGGAAGGAATCAATGCCAATATCCACTTAAAAGCCACATGGGCAGTGATTTCCTATTAAAATGACAGTTAGCTTAGAGGGTTAAATTTATGAGTTGTTAACATGCTGCTTCCTGTTGTCCAGGGTTTCATTTTCTCAGACTCTATTTGTCTACTGTGTGACTCCGAGCAAGTCACGTAATCAAACAATGTTATATTCCAGAACAATTGGAAAATTGGGCTAGGCTCTTCAATGGTCTGCTGGATCTCATGCCTACTAACTACCTATGAACCTTTATAAGATCCTCCAAAGCTAGCTACAAAAACAAAATCACCACTAATTCTAAGGACAACCGCAAAGCATTCTATAGCTATGTCAAGAATCTCGATGGCAACACCCAGATCTGCTCTGAATTACAGCACAATGGCACGAATATTACAGAACCAGCTGATATTGCCAACATCCTGGCAGATAGGTTCAGTGGTACCTTTACCCCCCTCACCTTTTAAAGGGCCCATACCTATACAGAAAGAATGCAGAGTCCCTGTAATCACAACTACGCAGGTAAAAGCTGCACTCTCTAAAGTCAAAAACACAGCATCTATGGGACTGGACAACATTCCAGGCTGCGTTTTACATGAACATCACAACGAACTGGCTTCCCACCTTAGCACCATGTTCAATAATAGCCTCGCATCAGGCTTTGTGCCTACAGAATGGTGCACAGCAACAGTTATCCTGCTCCACAAAGGAGGAGCCACCACTGATCCCGGGAACTATCGCCCTATTAGCCTTAGGAGCTGGGTCTGCAAGGCCATGGAATGTATCATCATGGAACTCATAAACAAAGACATTGGTAACCTCCAAACTCTAGATCCCACCCAGTTCGGGTTTGTGAAAGGCAGATCATGCCTCCTGAACCTGATCGACTTCTTTGAGGCAGTCACCAAAGCCATAGATGAGGGCAAGGTGGTTCACACAGCCTATCCTGACCTCGCCAAGGCTTTCGACACAATCCCTCATTCTGGAATTATAGCTAAACTCACTAAACTAGGTATAAATCCCTACATCACAAGATGGGTTGCCAACTGGCTCACTGACAGAACCCACACTTTAAAAGTTGCAGATTCCAAATCTGACCTCAAACCAGTGACAAGTGAAGTACCACAGTGTTCAGTCCTGGGACCTCTCCTGTTTGGTATCTACTTCTCTGAAGTACAGGCTAACACAGAAGGCCTCTGGCTAATGTAGTTCACAGATGACTGCAAACTAGGAGCCATAGTCAAGTCCCCAAATGATGTGGACATCCTACAGAAGGGCCTCGCTGAGACAGATGCCTGGTGTCAGAGCCATGGTCTCAAGCTCAGTGCCAAAATGTGCAGTGTCATCCCTTTTGGTAAAAACTCTGTACTCATGAACTACCACATAGGCAGCAATCTACTTAACACTGAATGTGTGATAAGAGACCTTGGGACCCAAGTGAACAGTAGTCTCTCCTTTGATAGTCACATCACCACAGTAGTCAGGAAGTCCTTCTACATGGCACACCTCATCATAAACGGGTTCTCATCCAGGAAAAAAGAGGTCATTGTTCACCTCTTCTTGACACTCATTAGACCCATTATAGAGTACAACACCCCTTTTGGAAGGTACCTCACAAGACATCTGCAACAACTGGAAAGGCCACAGAAGTGACTCACAAAGAGGATTACTGGCCTCAAACAAATGCCTTACACTGACCATCTCAAAAAACTCTAGCTTTTCTCCATAGCATATCGCCTACTCTGAGGTGATCTCTGCCTAACATATAAAGCTATGTCAAACCCAGAGCTGTTGGACATGCTACACCTAAAGAAATCCCAATCCCTCCGAGCTACATGCTCTAGGGACCTAAACTTTGTCACCACAATAAACAGGACATGCTGGAGAGATATATTCTTGTCCCAGAGACTTCCCATACACAGAAGTGATCCCCGGGGTGTATTTCCTATTTCCCATCCACTCATCAAGATTTTTCTTGAAGAGTGCTAATGAAGAACTTTGCTTGACATAGATGGGTAGCCTGTTCAAGAAAAATCTTGATGAGTGGATGGAAAATAGGAAATACACCCCGGAGATCACTTCTGTGTCTCTGCTCGACAGTGGCACAAGAAAATAACTTTCTTGTGTGGCGTAAGCCAGGGAACCTTGTTGGTTAGGCTTACGTAGGCCCTCGGGCCGATAGCCTAGTACCTACCTATGAACCTATTACCCTAAAACAGTAATCAGTGAAATCAACACTGGGGATTTGGGACTCAGAGAATGGATATTTTTGGGGAAATGGACCTCAAGAAAGCTTAGGGCAGCTGTATGATTAGATGTATTCATATATGCCACTTTACTTCCCATCACATACATGTTAATTTCTGGGGAGTACAGTTTTGTTGACTAGCATGTTACCATATTGACAGCATTAGAAACAGCAAGCTCACTGGATATTGGGTGTGAAGAAGCTCTGCTTTATCTCCCTGACTGTAAAGACTCAATGTTAGTATATAGATTGTTTTAGATTGTGCTGGTGTATTTGAGGGATTCCTCCCTGCAAAAGACAACGGTTCGGTGGCTTTGTGCTTTACTTGATGACACAATTGTTGATTGACTTGATTCAACAAAATAGCATTCTTTTTAAGTGCTTCCTGTGAATTGTACTTTCACAGATATGGATAGATAAATAGATAGATGCATATGTGGATACATACAAAGATATGGCTGATATAGATATAGATATAGATATAGATATAGATATAGATATAGATATAGATATAGATATAGATATAGATATGGGTCACATTGGAATGGTCTATCATCCTTTAAAATGCAGTCTTGTCAAGATAATTTCATAAACTTAATCTTTAATCGACAATGTTAGTGTGACATTCTTGTAACAGTGTGCAGTATGTTAAATTAATAGTAGTGTATTTCTAGCTGAGGGGTGTTATTACATTTTGGGTCTAATGGTTTGTTTTGAGGGTTGTATCAAGCAGTGCTGATGGTGTATGGAGGAGGGATCACAGAACAGTGTGCAATTTTGGAGTTAGTGTAGTTCAAGCTCTGGGATTATAAGCAGTTGTAGGTGGTGAAGAGAGCTTATCCCAGTCCAAAAAATTCTTAATTTACTAAATTTTATGGATCAGGAGTCAAGGTATTTTTTCAATGCATGTTCTCCAGATGATAAGGTAGTTTGATTAACTGCTACAAACATGTATATACTGTAGTTTGTCTCACACACACACACACACACACACACACACACACACACACACACACACACACACACACACACACACACACACACGCACACACGCACACACGCACACACACACACACACACACACACACACACACACACACACACACACACACCTCAGAGACAGAACATCGAGTTCAGAGCAAATTATTTAAAGTGAGGTAAGAGTCTTTTAAACAGAAAGAAAAATGCACAGTTCTGGTGTCATGTCCACCCAAGGTTCCATGTAATGTCTGCCAAACTTCAGGTAATCATCCAAGGAGATCCCCAGTATCTTGTCTCATATACTGTTTCACTATACTTTCTGACTAGTAACCACTGTTGTGTTGTGCACAATATTCCATCTTAGCTGAGAGGCAAATGTCTCTCCAAGATAATGCTCTTCTTCATAAAGAGGCAAGCATCTCTTTTGTGTTTGAAGTCCTTGCTTTTCTCTACATCTTTGCAGGTATCAAAAATCAGTCTCTGTTGCTGCTTGCTTGACCATAATGTTTAATAGATAAGTAGTTACATAAACTTCACACCCCAGTGAATGGTGTATATATATATATATATATATATACACAATCTAACAGTACAGTAACATGTACATACAGAATCTAATAGCACATTGACAGCATTATAGCCCATTAAACAGCATTTTTATATCAAAACAGCAGTGCTGTAAGAAAAATTGTGTTTTATTTGAAATATGGAATGAAATATGGAACTTTTTCATACTGTTTTAACTCTTTTCAACCATCCTTATTTTACAATGAGCTGCTCTTAGGATAGACCCTCCATCTATATACTGGATAGTATGGGTTATTGAACCTCTGATAACCCATTTGTATTGACATTCATGCTATCTAACTTAAATCCCCCCTTGTCCAAATTTAGCTTTGCACAACAGTGCTCCCTTTCCTTGTCAGATGGTTAAGTGTTTAGAATAAGTACCTTACATCAGTTTAGTGCTAACAATTCACTACTCAAGAATACTTGCTTCTTTACGTTGGAGTCTTCACCATAGATTACTTACTAATGTTCAGACAGAACCTGATAAAATTTATTGAGGTATTCATAGTCCATCACTTCACAGATAATAAAGGGAATCTGTGACTCATGCCATCACACCTATATTTAAATAAGCTGTGCTGGTTTTTGATCTTCTGTGCCTTACAGCAAAATGCCCAGTATACTTTTCCCTATCTCAATCAACAAAAAAATGATAACAAACAAGTGTAGGAATGTGTGGAAAAATACATATGTGCATAAAGTCTTGAATTCTGTACTGTAGTTTTGTCAAGAGGCTGCAGGCATGAGCCTGCACGAATCTCTTGAGATTTCAAATAGAATTCTATACTGAGCTCAGCTCCGCACTGCTGGCCACAACTTACCCAGATTGTTTTAATTTTCATTCATGCTTTAGTGTTTCCTTATAAGTCTGTCCTGTTATGACTTTTATATGGGCAGAAAGGGGAAGATAGGGCAGCTGGAAATAGGGGAGAGACATGGGAAAAACAAAACGAACACATTAAGAGGATTATGCAGGATGAAGTCAGAAAGGGTGGTCACTAAGTTTTTATTGGGAATAGAACTCCTTTTTCCATTTTTTTAAATAATTAATATTTTGTAATCAATGGATGCTAGAATATTTTGCAGGCACCTTAATGTGTATGGACACCATGCTTGATTTTAAGTTCTGTATCTTGATCACTTTCTCAGAACAGCTTTGAACACTACCCTTGGTTTTAACGAATTCCATTGCCAACCTTAACTTTGGCCACCATGCATCTACCGTAGTAAGTAAGGCTTTCTATGTAGCTCATTTGATTAGCAAAGGCATCACCTCTAGAGCAAAGGAGGTTATAACCCCTCTATACTCATTACTAATCAGGGCCATAATTGTGTTTAACACCCCTTTCAACATGTACCTTACAAAGCATCTGCAGCAACTGGAGAGACCTCAAAGGTTTTTAACTAAGAGGATCAAGGGACTCTAGCATGTGCTTTACACAGACCGACTAAAGTCCCTGTCACTGTAGACTTCTTAGGGGAGACTTATGCCTGGTGTACAGAACAATCGCCAACCTAATGAATTTGCTGCACATCTGTAAATCAAATGGGACTAGAGCTACCCATTCCAGGCACCTAAATATGGCCTGCAACCTGAATAGGATGTGCTGGAAAGACAGATTTGTCTCCCAGTGACTGCTGCATTTTTGGAATAGGCTGCCAATTCATGTAAAGTAGTGCACCTCTATGACACTGTTTAAAAGGAACTTGGACAAGTGGATTGGGTATTGTAAATTCTTATTGGGGATAACACCCACAACCCTACTGGACATGGGCAGTCATTACTAAATACAGTCATGTGTATTGACTAGAGTACCTATGGTATTACATTGGGATGAAATGGCTAGGCTTGAAATGACTTCTGGGTCAATAGCCTAGTAATCTCCCATGCTCCTATGATCCTGTGTTTCTGAAGTACAGCTGTACAATCTACATATGCTGTGTTGGTGAGGTCATTAAAACACTGAAACAGCATGTCCACAGCTAGTGGAATTTGGCTTAATTTGCCTGAATTTTCCCATAAATACTTAAAAAGTTAAAAGTCATGAGCATTCAGAAGTCATGTAGCTGAAACACTAAATGTCCTTAAGGGGTTATTTGCTTATATCCCATGGGCATCCGCTGCAGAATGTTTAAGACATAATGCAGTGAAAATTCTAGCTCGGCTGGGTATTTCTTGCAGTTTTTACTGAATGGTTTGTCTGCGTGATGCTTTCAAAAAGAGAAATCCGTGGTATCCCTCAAAGTCTCAGAAAAACGAAATATGCAACTTACACTGGGTCCAAAACAAACCAAGAAGAAACTTTGCAGTGTGGAGGGTGTGATGTTCACTGCCTATATTATGTTATGCACTTAGTTCATTTAATAAAAAATCTAACTGTAAAATATAACTATAAAATACGTGCTACAAAATAATCAAATAGAAAATAGTAGGTAGTCCACAGTTGAGTTAAAAATGGAATATCCTTTACTGAAACACACAATGAAAAGCACCAAAAAAAATTCCTTACACACACACACACACACACATATATATATATATATATAAATATATATATATATATATATATATATATATATATATATATATATATATGTTTTTGAACAAGCCTCATTCAAACCAGGGGCCACTATAGCATTTAATCTTAGTTTCCAAATCAATTCTTTAAACAAGAAATGCTCTTTAATAATATAACCACTCAAATATTTTTTAACATGCTCAACCAATACAAATTTAAATTTGTGGTCCTAGTAGCCATGTATGTGTCTATACAGTGCATTAGTGTTTCTTGCCTTTTTGATTTCAAGCTCATGCTCATAAATTCTTTCTTTCACTTTTCTAGTAGTTTCACCTATATATAAGGCCGGGCAAGACTGACAACAAGTTGCATAGCTCACCCAACAAGATTCACAGTTAAAATATCCATGGACTTTGTAAGTCTGTCGCTTGATGTTAAATGATTCTTCAACCATAATACAATTACACTGCTTACAGTGATCACATTTGAACATAACATTCTTAACACACTCCCCACGGTCTAGATTATTTTCTAATATTTGTCTGAAAAACTTGGTTTTTCCTAAAAGTAGTTTAGGGCTTGTTCCCTAATAATCTCCTCAACTGGTCATCTGCAGATAAAACAAACCAGTTATCCAAAATACAAATCACGATATTATAACTGTCCACATAATAAGTTAAAATAAAAGGCTTATAAATCACCATTTGCCATTCTGTTCTGACTATGGGATATATGCAAAAACCGGGTTCCGGCATGTAGCTCGCAAGACATTTCCCTGCGAGCTACATCGCCAAAACAAAATGGCTGCAGCAGCACTTTGCCATAATGCAATATGGCTGAAAAGCATAGCCGCTGCAGCTGTAATCTATGAACGGAAATATTAGACCTGGTGGCGATCCTTACAGACAGCTGTCCGGATGTATTCAAGCAGAGACAGCCGTACTGGATGTGTAACACATTCCTTATTCTCATTCAAGGAATGCATTTAATTATTTATTTATTTATTTTGTAGTCAGACATCTGTCAGTGTCAATGCTATCGGTCACCAGAACAGGACATATGAGCAGGTGCAACACTGTGCCACTGATATGATCAACGATGCATCAGAACAGCAGCAGACATGGCCAGGGCTTGTGATTTCATCGATGGAGGTCCTGCAGTGTAACAACCACTGTCAGCCACTGAGGAATACCTAATGAATCTAGGAACACAAAACAAAAAACACACAAAGGATATGTGGTAGAGTACAAAGCCAAATGTAAAAATATAAAGCACAAAAACAGTCAGACTAAACTGCCAAACTACTTATTGTGTAAAAACAAAGCTTTCAGGTACAAATTCTTCCTCAGTGTTAAAATCAATCAAAAGAACTTCTCAATTTAAATTATACAAAATAGACATATGATAATAGACAGCCAATAAAAACTTTTCAACAATTTTCTTAAAGAGCTATATAGACAAAACACATATCATCAATATTTCATTTGCATTTTAAGTAAAACCAGTTTAATAGTGACAGCACTGTTCAAACCAGGCTTCAGGTGCACTCCTAACTTAATCTTCCAACTATATTCAGCATTCTCTAATACATTATTAAAATACCCCCCCCCCCCAGTGTGCTTATGCACTAACTGAATGACTCTAACCCCCAGATTCTCTATGCCTTGCACGGTGTGCAAGATCAGTTCAGGAGCTCTAGCAGGACATATGTCTGCTGTGCGATCCAGGAACAGCCTGCAGGGGTGTGCACAAGCACTCCTGCACTAATCATGCATGGACTAAGCCCCTGTATGCAAATCACCCCATTTGCAGGAAAAATCCATACAAATGAGGTGAATTTGTGATCCAGGAAGCTTGCAAACGGCCATGCAGGACTAGTGCAATCTGCAGAAACCGAGTACATTTCTGCAAAATCCAAAATGGAGCTGTGACAGCTCCAAATAAAGGCTGCATATCAGTTAGGAAGCATGCCAATGGCCAAGTATAAGGCCATTGGCATTGCAAACAGCCAAAAAAAAAAATCAACTTTAATTTTTTTAGACGATCTCGGCTGTTTAAGCGTAGGGCAGCAGTGTGCAAATGGGATTGGTGGGAAAATAACAAAATAATCCTAAATTAAGCATTCTAACTAAAATTAGTATTCTGCCATGCAAGTCAATGGCAGGCAGAAGACAACATGGCCAGTGAGTAGTGGTTGCTAAGGGGGGAGGCTCAGTGTGAGACATGTAACTATGCATTAGCAGGCAATCCTATGCAAATGAGGGGAATGATAGTGAGTCCCAGTTTTCCCCAGCATGCTAGTCAGGTCCCAACAGTGTAACAGTAGGAATAGCTTGGTGCAAGCCTAGGAGTTAGCTGACATCATGGGGGGGGGGGCGGTGTCAGGCATACTGTAAGCAGATTGGAGCCCTATGGCTTTGGTTTGCTCCAAGCTTAGCACAGCTAAGGTAGGGGGTGTGTCTGAATCTGCCTAGCACCCTTTACATTGCCTAAGCGGGTGTGCATGCCACGCACCAGGTTTTAAAGGAAGAGAAAAAAACAGGAAATAGCAGCACTGTGCACATTTGAGCACTCTGTTTGCGCAGCGTGCCCCCGGGCTTAAACAGAAAGGCAATGGGAAGGGAAAACAGCAGTAGGAAGGTAATCAAGGAGAACTAGCATAGCTGGCAGGTGAAATGTATCAGAATCAGCCAATTACACAGGCAGCAGACCAGCCCAGCCCAGAACACTACTATAAACTATGCAAACACCTTCCCCTCTGTTTTTTTCCATATTCTACACCACCGATGTATACAAGCGGGGAACGTTTAACACTCACAACAGCAAAATGATAGGGGGTGCAATAGCTATAATACAACTTGTGGAAGAGGCTGAGGAGAAGAGTGTACAGACTCAGGGTAACCTACCAGGGGCTACATGAGCTGGAGATAGTGGAGTGCTATAGGGTGGACAGTGACTTCCTACAACAAAGTGTTGAGCTGCGCCAGCCATGCCTGACACACCAAAATGACTGAGGGGAACCCATCCCAGTTGATACCAAGTTATGTGTAGGCCTAGGAATACTAGCCACAGGTACCTCCCAAATCTCATATGGGGATATCATGGGGATCTCACAGGCATCAGCATCCAGAGTATTCCACCATTTCTTGGATGCCATGTCAGCACATGCCAGTGAGCATGTATATTTCCTCAACACCCGTGAGGTGTTGGCTAGCAATATGCATCTCTTCCACCAAATAGCAGAATATCCTGAGGTAGTGGGTGCTATAGACTGCACACATATATGCATCAAAGCACCATCCGGAGATCAGGGTAGGGCCTACATCAACCGCAGGGGCATCCCCTCCATCAACTGCCAGGTCATCTGTTATGCCCAGGGCATTATAATGAATGTGTGCACTGGCTACCTCTGGAAGCTATCACGATTCCCACATTTGGCATCTGATGCAGCTGTACCAGAGATTTGCCAATGGGGACATCCCCTATGGTCAACTAGTGGGGGATGCTGGTTACACACTGGAGCTGTGGCTGATGACATCCATCAGAAATGCACACACACCTGAACAAGAATGCCATAATGAGGCACACGCACAGACCAGACTTATAAGAGAGCATGTGTTTGGGATGTTCAGGTCACGATTCTGGTGTCTGCACACATTGGGTGGAGCCTTACAGTACTCACCAGCTACATGTACCCAAATTGTTATGGTATGTGCCATGCTACACAATATGATCCTGTGGAAACAGCTGCGGCAGGAACAGCTCAGGGCAGGGCCACAGAGCCCCCCACCAATGCCAAGGCCTGCACAGGCACAGAGTGACTTGGAGAAGGAACAACCTGAGCCTGCCCCAGTAGGCAGATGGAGGCATGTCCAGTATGGTGAGACCACGGCAAAGAGACAACACATAGCACATACACTGACACAGTAGGGACCCAGGGAATGACACCTCTCTCTGACTCACACATACAGTGAAAGGGATGCCAAACATGACACTACCTGTACTCAACCATGTATAGGGAGTGAACTAACTGCATCTGACATAGGCAGCCCTCCAGCACCATCCACATGTCTGGCACACCCACAAGGTAAGTCAATCAACCTACCAATTGCCAAATGGAGTAGAATATGTCATTACCTGTATCTATGATATGGATGTGAGCATGCAAGTGACTTGGGTGGCTGAATGTTATGGCAGCAGAAAGTAGACACCAATAGTGGCACCATGACATCTGTAACACATATTGTAGTCACCATAGTAGCCAGTACTACACAGAGTGACAAAACCCACTGCAGGAAATGACTCACACATGCCAGTCAGGGAGGTTCACATACCCAACAACAGTTTCAGCCAGCAGGATAGGTGTAGATAAACCCAAACAGAACCTGTGCTATGGCGTCTGAATGATGGCTATGGGTAACCTAGTAACTTAGTAATGTAATAACAGTCAGGTGTGCACCCCCAATCCT
The DNA here is from genome assembly GCF_019279795.1 of Protopterus annectens. NCBI lineage: Eukaryota > Metazoa > Chordata > Ceratodontiformes > Protopteridae > Protopterus > Protopterus annectens. Next base: position 1,246,698,374 of record NC_056725.1, read on the forward strand.
GTGTAGAAATGTAGAAATAGTCAGGTGTGCACTGCCCCATCCTACATAGTAATGTAAATAACAGTCAGGTGTGCTCCCCCCAATCCTGTGTAGAAATGTAGAAATAGTCAGGTATGGATCCCCCATCCTATGTAGTAATGTAATAACAGTCAGATGTGCCCCCCCCAAACCAGTGTAGAAATGTAGAAATAGTCAGCTGTGCCCCCCATCCTATGCAGAAATGTAGTAACAGTCAATGCCAAATGATCGACGGATACCCTGCAGAAACAGCATGCTACCTGTAGGTGTACAACACAAAGGTCAGCACTGCAGTGCAAACTACCTGGACTCGATCCACACATTCAATACAGATGGGCGTACTGGGCATGCTCACACACTTAAACACATGAAGGCCACATCTGCAAACACCAGTGGATCAGACATATCTGGCAGTCACAGATGTTAGTGCAGACACTCCTCAGTATGCACTACTCATGCCTTGCACACACAGTGGATAGGAATACAGACATATATGTAAGGACAACACACTATAATAAGCCAAAGGCAGACGTACATAGATGTGTGGAAGAGGGTGACTGTGACAATTAGCCATCCAGGCCTGTCCTACCCAGCCCACAGCCAAAGGGCCACAACCAGATGAGGTTTAGATGTCACTTACTGCAGATACTAGCCACTGGTATCTGTCAGCATTACAGTTTATGTGGTGCACATGCTAGCTGTGCAACATGACTGTACAATCATCTAGCAGCTGTATACACGTACCTGTGAAATATGATCCTGTGTGTGCCCGCATATGGCGTGCCAACCTCTAGATGAATGGGTTATGGCCCATGCACATACACTGCCCTCCCCAAAGCCCTACTATGACAAGCCTGTTGAGATCATCCACTGTGAAACACACCTTTGGGAGAATTGCAGCACAGCAATCACGATGGCATGTCCCATAACTGCGTACTGCTGCAGTGTGATAAACTAGTTAGGTAGGAGATCCAATGCCAGACATGGCAACTCTGTGTGTGTGTGTGTGTGTGTGTGTGTGTGTGTGTGTGTGTGTGTGTGTGTGTGTGTGTGTGTGTGTGCGTGTGTGTGTGTGTGTGTGTGTATTTGTGTGTCTCTGTCTGTGTAGAGAACAATGCTTTTTAGGGTAGTCACACTCCCTACAATTGAAATGCTCTACTTTGGTAAGGCTGCTGATGTCATCCACCTAGAAATACATCTCTGGGAAGGTTGTAGCTCAGTAATCAATAATCTTTGTAGCACGTGCTATAACTGCGTACTGCTGTAGTGTGATACAATAGTTAGGTAGGAGTTTTAATCCCAGACTTGGCAATTGTGTGTGTGTCTCTCTGTGTAGAGAGCAATGCTTTTTAGGTTAGTCACACTCCCTACAATTCAAATGCTCGACTTTGGCAAGGCTGCTGATGTCATCCATCTAGAAATACACCCCTGGGAATGGTGTAGCCATGTAATTTCCGTAGTGCATCCTATAATTGCATACTGCTGTAGTGTGATAAATTAGTGAGGTAGGAGTTCTAATACCAGACTTGGTAAGTGTGTATGTGTCTGTGTGTGTTTGTGTATGTGTCTGTGTAGAGAGCACAGCTTTTTAGGGTAGTCACACTCCCTACAATTCAAATGCTCTACTTTGGCAAGGCTGCTGAAGTCATCCACCTAGAAATACACCTCTGGGAAAGTTGTAGCCCAGTAAACATCATAGCACGTCCTATAACTGTGTACTGCTGTAGTGTGATATATTAATTAGGTAGGAGCTCTAATCCCAGACATGGCAAGTGTGTGTATATCTGTGTAGAGAGCATTGCTTTTTAGGGAAGTCACACTCCCTACACTTTAAATGCTCTACTTTGACAAGGCTGCTGATGTCATCCACCTAGAAATACACCTCTGCGAAGGTTGTAGCCCAGTAATCTCCGTAGTATGTCGTATAATTGCATACTGCTGTAGTGTGATAAATTAGTGAGGTAGGAGTTCTAATACCAGACTTGGTAAGTGTGTGTGTGTGTTTATGTGTGTGTCTGTGTAGAGAGCAATGCATTTTAGGGTAGACACACTCCCTACAATTTAAATGCTCTACTTTGGCAAGACTGCTGATGTCATCCACATAGAAATACACCTCTGGGAAGGTTGTAGCCCAGTAATCTCTGTAGTGCATCCTATAACCATGTACTGCTGTAGTGTGATAAATTAGTTAGGTAGGAGTTCTAATCTCAGACTTGGCAAGTGTGTCTGCGTTTGTGTGTGTGTCTGTGTAGAGAGCAATGTTTTTTAGGGTAGTCACACTCCATAGAATTCAAATGTTCTACTTTGGTAAGGCTGCTGATGTCATCCACCAAGAAATACACCTCTGGGAAGGATGGAGTCCAGTAATCTCCATAGCACGTGTCATAATTGTGTACTGCTGTAGTGTGATATAGAACTTTGGTAAGGTTCTATTCCCACCCATGGCAGTTCTGGATGTTTTGTGTTTGTTTCAATGTTTATGTAGGGAGCAATGCATTTTAGGCTAGTCACACTCAGTACATTTCAAATGCCCTACTTTAGCAATCCTGCTGATGTCATTCATTGTGAAATACACCTTTGGGGAAAGAGTTCTCCAGTAATCCCCATGGTGCATCCTATAACAGCTTCATGCTGTAGTGTGATAGAGAACTTTGTTAGGGGTTCTATACCCACACATGTCAGTTGTGGATGTTTTGTGTGTGTTTCAATGTCTGTGTAGGGAGCAATGCATTTTAGCCTAGCCACACTCACTACAATTCGAATGTCCTACTTTGGCAATCCTGCTGATGTCATTCAATGTGAAATATACCTTTGGGAAAGGAGTTTCCAGTAATCCCTGTGGTGCGTCCTATAGGAGCTTCATGCTGTAGTGTGATTATAGACCTCTGATAGGGGTTCTATACCTGCACATGTCGGTTGTGTATGTTTTGTGTTTGTCAGTGTCTGTGTACGCAGCAAAGCATTTTAGCCTAGCCCACTCACTACAATTTTAATGCCCTACTTTGGCAATCCTGCTGATGTCATCCAATGTGAAATACATCTTTGGGGAAGGAGCAGTCCTGTAATCTCTGTGGTGCATACTATAACTGCATAGTGCTGTAGTGTAATAAACTAGTTAGGTAGGAGTTTTAATCCCAGACATAATGTGTGTGTCTGTGTGGAGGTGGTTGTGAGTGTGTAACAAATGGGCCCAATGTGCAGCGGGTTTTGCAAATTTCTTATATGGTGGCCCTAGTATATATCACAATGTCCACCGTACATAGATAACAGATGTGCAATAGCCAAGAGGCTGGGGTGCAAATCCATACCCATACATGTGACATCAAGTCCAGGCAAATGAAGTTAGCAACCCCAGTATTACCCAGAGAGCACTCTCAATCCATGTCTCATACACACATACACTTGTCTAGGCAACAGCCACTATGTTGGTAGTACACTGCATATTGCCCACTGATAGTTACCATGGAGTGATTATAGTGGCCTACAGAGGGCATGGCACCCTGTCCATCTGTCCAATAGGCACGTACATGCAGACAGTGCACCTTGCCCATGTCCCCCATTGGACACCTGCAACATTTATGATACCATCAAATGTGAACCACAAAGGACATACCATGCATGAAAGCATGCCCTGCATGGACAGATGCCACTGACACCAGGGAATGCAGTTAGCATGCTATCAATGTAGGAGCAGGATATACCTGCTGTCCATTACCAGTTCCCGCCGCAAAGTTGCTGGCGCCATGTCAGACTCAAAGCCTGTCACAAGTGGTGTCCCACAGGGCTCAGTCCTGGGCCCACTCTTGTTTGGCATCTACTTTTCCGAAGTACAAGCAAACACAGGAGGGTTATGGCTGACAAAGTTTGCAGATGACTGCAAACTGGGCGCCATAGTAGAAAACACATCTGACACAGATATCCTTCAGAAGGGTCTCACAGAAACGGATAACTGGTGCCAGAGCCACGGCCTAAAGTTAAATGCCAAAAAATGCATAGTCATACCCTTCGGGAAAAACAAGGTTACCCCTAGCTACCAAATAGGTGGCAATCCACTGAGCACAGAAGAAGTTATCAGGGACCTGGGGACCCAGGTTGATAGTAGTCTGTCATTCGACACCCATGTAGCTAAAGTAGTTAGGAAGACCTTCTACATTGCCCACCTTATCATGAAGGGATTCTCATCTAGATCAAGGGAGGTCATAGTCTCCTTTACTCATCACTCATCAGACCAATGATTGAGTACAATGCCCCATTCGGAATGTATCTGACCCGACACTTGCAGTAGCTGGAGAGGCCACAAAAGTTCCTCACCAAAAGGATAAAGGGTCTCAAAAATCTGTCCTATGCTGCCCGACTGAAAGAACTCCAGCTCTATTCACTCGCTTACCGCTTGCTCAGAGGTGACCTTTGCCTAACATACAAGGCCATGTCAAACCCAGATTTGATGAATATGTTTCTCCTCATAAAATCTAGATCCATCAGAGCCACAAGGGCGCGAGACTTAAACCTCGACACGGCTATTAATAGGACGTGCTGGAGGGATAGATTCATCACCCAAACACTCCCTATGCTGTGGAACAAAATCCCGGTACATGTGAGGCAGAGCACCTCGCTGGCCTTGTTCAAGAGAAATCTTGACCAATGGATGGGAGATCGCAGATATATCCCAGGAATTACCTCAGTGTCACTGCTCGACAGAGGCACAGCAAAATAATGGGTATAGTTCCCCATACTAAAGGGGTGGCGTAAGCCACAAAACGATGGGCTAGGCTTGTAAATGCCCTCGGGCAGATAGCCTAGTATGAACCTATGAACCTATGAACCTATGTGGCCAGGACTGACACATCTGATGATAATCTGTGTACACAACATGGTCCAGACACCCCAGGCACAGTTCCACATGTCACTGAACATGCAACTGGGAGGTGTGCACATCACAGACAATGTCCAGGTAATGGACTAAGGAACACATACATGACTGGATGGTGAATACAATACCCACCTGTGTGGGTAAATCCAGAAACTACACCCCTGAACCACAATGCATACCATTGTCATGTTGCCTGATGCCAAGGTATACCCATCACCTAGCCTTGTATAGCCATCTGGCACAGTCGACCACCACACACCCGTGAAGCAATGCACCCATGCATGTCAGTACTGGCACCCTGCGCATGTGTGTGTGTGTGTGTGTGTGTGTGTGTGTGTGTGTGTGTGTGTGTGTGTGTGTGTGTGTGTGTTGTATGATGTGTATGATCACATCCACACTCACTACAACCCCCATTGTCATACTGAAGCATGCTGGCTGATGTCAGACACCTCCCATACCCTTTGCCTATATAACCTCCGTATTACCCCTGTGGTGCATGTGATACCTGCACAGTAATGTGTTGTGGCAATCTCACTAGTGTTGAGTTGTATCCCTGGCCCTGCCAAGTGTGTCAATGTGTGTGCCTCCCTATGAGAGTGTGGCTGTGTCTTACTGTACATATCTCTGCATGTGTATGTGTAGTCACATGTATATCTATCTATCTATATATATATATATATATATATATATATATATATATATATATATATATATATATATATATATATCTGCATATATGTGTCTGTGCATATGTATCCTGGGGATGTTGATAGTTTCCACATTTTAAATTTCCTATGGGAGCCAGACTATACTGCATGATATGTTACCAATACCAGCCTGACATCATACAGGTGGGATGTAGTACTGTTAACATCTTGTGCCCATGTCGTGTCAGGTCCTGGTTATGGGATCTGCAACACTTGGTAGTGTATTGCAGGGTATACATGTTTGGCTGTTAGGGGTATACCTATTCATACAAGACGTATATTGTTTGGGGCCTCTCAACCCCATTAATGGTACATGTGGACATATATGTTTTAGTTAATCTATCATTGTTATCTACAGATGTATGGCCATATATACCCATATATATATATATATATATATATATATATATATATATCTATATCTGCTTACATATATATATATATATATATATATATATATATATATAAAACTATGTCTGTATATACCTACATGGATATATATTTGCTTACATATATGTAACTTGCAGTGTATATGTAAGCATTTGCATGTATATATGTTCATATATATTTCTATATATGTATATATTTATATATATATATATATATATATATATATATATATATATATATATATATAAATATATTGATATATATATTGATATATATAGTTATGTTGTATCTGTTTAGATATTAATATATTTACACACACACATACATCTAAATGTTGGAATACATTCTCTATACTGTTACATGACTGGGCTGGATTATATGTTTTCGAAAACATCAGAATTATATATATTTGGCATGGCTTAGTAGTAAACCACTTGCTCTATGGTGCACAGGGTCCTGGGTTTGAGCCTTGCAGAGGCTTTTTGTTTTGTTTCTGGGCAGAACATTGGCTGTTGGATATAGAGTGATTAAGGCACTTTAAAGCAGCTGTAAGCGGGTTTGCATGGAGGTAAGCACTGCTAAGTTCTGGTTACAGTTTCTTATACTCTGTTAGCTTCTGAATTGCTTAACCTGTGTAGGCATTGCTTCCCCCCTCGCAAACAGGCTTACACCTGCTTACTGCTGCTTAAAAGTGCTTACACCCGCTTACCCCCATGCTAATTTCTTTAAAAGAAAAGAAAAAGGGGTTGATAGGAAAGTGGTGAATAAAGGGACACAAAGAGGGAAAGACAGTAGGGAAAATAGCCAAGGATGTGCAGAAAGGGTGTAGGGAAGGTCCATAGCTGCCCATATTTTCTACAGCAACAGCTGTGCATATGCACTGAATTTGGAGGTAGATTTGGACACTCAGACCCCTGGGAGAGGGGTGAGGACAACAGTAATAAGTTGTGATGCAATTTGACCGGATTACATGTGTCCAGTAGACATGTGTGGGAAATGGACAGCTATGTATGGGGCAAGATTTTTTTGTGGGAACAGATTGCCCTTTATTTTTTTTTCAGGTGAGAGTGGGATGTTGGGGAGGGTAGAAGGTATATTTGGGGAGGTAGGTTGGGTAGGTTAACATACAAGACACGCAAGACTCATACAGGGGTGGTATATGACACATGTGTGGGGTAAACACCTTGATGGGGAGGCATGTTGGGATATCAGAAGCCCACAAGCTCCCTAGTGGTAACAATGTGACTGAGGTCTCCACCCATGGGCAGTCACCACTGCACATTCACACTCCCAAAAGTGGCTGTGCTGGGGGTTGAGGGGCAGAGCCAGGCTGACTCTCTAATCACGAGCTGACATAGAAGATCACCAAACTGCTGGTCGATCTCTCTATGCACCACAACCCTGACCTGGCAACGGGTGACAGGTGCCTGCCTGGGCCCACTCCAGGGGGGGACGATCCCCATCCCCTGAGGCGGTTCCACCCGAAGGTGGTGCAGAACAAATGGACAGGGTTGTCTGGGGTTGGTCCCCAGACATGCTGGTGCCCGGTGCCACGGCCAGCTGAGGTGGGACACGTGGGTCCGCTGGGACCGGCCTTCCAAGTGTGCTATAGTGTTTAGATTTCATCATCATATGTGAGTTAGTAACAGTCAACACATTCCAGGGTTAGGTATAACAGCATGCATAGATATTCCCATTAACCGAGACACCAGATACAGAACAGCAAAATACAACCCAAGGGTGATCCACAAGTTTAATTATAGCAAATTCTCTTCCTCTGACGTCTTGGCCGTAGCCTTCAAGGATAAGGAACAGTTGCATAGCAAACAGAACACATGCATATATGGGACCACAGTGGTAATAAGTACAGCATGCAGGTACATTGATGGCACCATGCCACCAATGTTGGAATAACTCAATATAGCACATGCATGGGAACCATGAAAATATTTATCAAACAACTGGACATTATCAGAGTCATTACATGCCAGTTAGGGTGGGTATGTTGATTATTGTTGGAGATATGGCGGGGAGGAGAGAAAGATCTCAATTAACAACTAGTATATTCCTGTAGTCCACATTACTTTTCTAGTCAGTGCTGTTATCTGTACCTTGCAGGTCTTACTACACTACCCTATAGCCTTAGTTTGGACAGTGATATGGCTGTTGTTATCATTACACATGAACCGGTTTTACCTGCAGTATACACCTCTCACCTGGTATACCTGTGGAGGGAATGTTTGTTAACACTAACTGTTTCTACACATACCCTTAGATTCTGGGTTGATGTTTTGCACATAGCTATCCATCTCTTTCTGCTCAGACTCTGGCCATGTGTTGACCACATGCTGGTGTGCCAGGACATATCTAGAATATTGCCCTCTTCCACCTTTAGTGACCTGACACACACACATATATATGCTTTCTTACACAGTTATCTTATGTAGCACAGTGTGGGTGACAGTGACCAGCGATACTTTATTATTCAGATAAACTGCAACAATCATAATTCCCTACAATACCAGAGTGAACAGTACCAGTACAGGTTATAATGGTCTGTATTTATCAGCACAGTGTTCGTATCCAACATACCTGTGGAAGCAATGTTTGTTAGTACTACCTGACTGTTGCCACACAAAGTTCTGGATTACACATTAATATTATACACATACATCTCACTCTGTTACTGTACACACTCTGGTCACAGCTTGACAACATGGGAGTGTAGATAGGACATACTTGAAATATTATTCCCCTAACAGTTTCAAGGGTTGCTACAGTGACAGGTGTGTTCTCATGATGTTTGACAATCACTTGTATTCCATGTTTGCTGACTAAACCTCTGGGATCATCCCACTGACTTACCAGGGGGGCAGGCAGCAGATATGGGCACATATACTGCACATTCTGGCCTCATCTGTACAGTTGTGGGGTATGAATCTGTATGCAGCCCAATTCCACTCCCAGGATTCAGACCATGGCTGTGTCTACTACAGTTTAAACACTGTCCATCACAGTTGTGTCTGCTGTATAGATATAGCTGTATATCTCCTATCTTCTTTCTGTCTTATTAATCTCCTGTGCTTTTGCATTCTGACCTTGTATTACAACACTCATATACAGATTTCCTAGACAGTTATATGTTGTAGGACAGTGTGGGTGACAGTGATGTGTAATAGCTCATTATTCAGAGCAACTGCATATCATTTTTGTATTTCTGGACACAGTGTTGGTATCTGACAGACCTGAGGGAGGAATGTTTATTAGTACTAACTGAATGTTCCCACACATGGTACCAGATTCCACATTACTATTATGCACATACATCTCACTCTGTTACTGTACACACTCTGACCACAGCTTGACAAGTTGGGGTGTAAATTGGACATACGTGGCTTCTTAGTCACATATGGTATTGGGGAGTTGCTAGTGTGCCAGCTTTGTTCTCATAGCTGTGTGTCAATCAGTTGTATTTCCTGTTTGCTGCCTATACATCTGGGATAACCCCACTGATTTCCCAGGGGGACAGGTTGATAGGCAACAGATATAGGCCACTTTAATAGACATTCTGGACATATTTGCACATTTGTAGGGTATGATTCTGTATGCAGACTACTAGCACTGGCAGGATTCGAACCATCGCTGTGTGTGCTAAAAATACAACAGTTCACATCTCAGTTGCATGTGCGATTTGTTTTTTGTTATCTGCATTTTCCCTGTTTACTGTCTATGCATCTCTCAGCTGTACTAAATGGCCTCTGGGGATTGCACCTGTCATATACAGGCATTCCTACACATTCAATTTACCGTGCACGGTGTGGGTAACAGTGTTTAATACTACAGTACTATTACATGATTGCATATCTACATTACTGTATGATATTACACTTTTATTGAATAACAAACAAAATGAGACTCTTCCTGCCAAATTCTCTAGTGTATGCAGTACTTGCCTTGAGCACTACAGGTTTTATACAGACAATTAATTTACTACTACTTTTAGTTTTATTTCATATGACAGTAAATGCGTGAGTATTACTGACCTGCCTCATGTTGCAACCTCACCAGGCAACTGATGTGGGCCTCCTGGTTCATGGCCCTCTCCATTGCAGCTGTGGAGGACTTAAGAGGAATATTTAGCCATAATATCCATGATATACCTGAGCTGGCAATTATTGCACACATACTGAGGTGATACTTACACACAACTGGAACATCCCTTGCCGCTTTAGCCTCCTGGAGCCACTATTCCAAGAGGTCCCCCTTACGCACTTCAGGTTGGTATAGTTGTGCCTGACCTGCTCACCAGTTCAGGGCACTTGTGAGGTCACAGTCGAGATGGTCCCAGGCCTCCGCCTTATATTGCGAGCCCTGGTACTGGCCCTGCAGCAGTCTCTGATCATGGCCTTTGACAAGGCATCCTGCCATGACCTTGGACTCCTGGATGCAACAGCACTGTGCCTGAAAGTGCACACCTTCTTCCCTTATTGCCATAGTGCCTGCAAGGGGAAGCTACAACCAGTTATGAGATGTATTCCCACCTCCTGGGTTTAAGTAGGGCCGATTTCCTGCATTTTTCTGTGATTGGCCAGTTTTGAAAAGGCTAAGCTATGGGCAAACCTTCTTACCTATGATTGGCATTGTTTAAAGGGGTATACCACTGGGCACAATGAGTTAGCTGCCCTACACATTGTTTATACCTCCTAAGTTGCCCTATGCAATGCTTAGCATTGCTTACATTAGACTTTGCATTATAATTCCTTTTTGGCATTGAGTTATTATTCATTACACCTTATATGTATGCCTGGTATCTATGATTAATGTTTACATACACTCTATGGGGTCCTTGTGCTTTATTCAGGACTTCAACACTCTATTATAATTACACCTCACTTCTGGGCTTGCTGCTGTACTCCAGTTCACATATTTATGTTATGTAGTGGGTTATGGAACATATAACTGTATACAGATTCCTTTCACAGGTTCAGTTTTGTTTTACTCTGGTGAGGAATTGTTTACTGATACCTCTTTTGTCTGTACTTCTTTGATGGCTTGGCGGTTAGCTACTGTAACTATGGTGTATAGGGTCCTGGGTTTGAGACCTTCATGGCTGTTTATTTTGTTGATTGGCAGAACAAGAGCCATTGGATACAGAGTGATTAAGGCACTTTTGAGCATTTGTAAGTGGGTTTGCATGACGGTAAGCACTGCTAACCTGCCGTTACATCTGCTTACAGAGAGATAGCTTTACAATTGCTTAACCAGTGTAGGCATTGCTTACTGCCATGCAAATGGGCTTAAGCTCGCTTACTAGTGTTTAAATATGCTTACTACTGCTTATTTGTGCTTAAAACCTGCTTACTAGTGCCTTATTCATTATGACACTGACACCTCACATGTGCATTTACTGCAGTACTCCAGTTCATGAAAATACATTATTTAGTGGGTTATGCAACATAAATATTACTCATAACGTGCTTTGCCATGGAAAATGGAATGTGCCAAAGGGGGACTTGAACTAGGACTGCTTGCTCGTAAGGCAAATGCTCTACCCACTACACTACTGCGACGTTGTGTCATTTGCATGTATCTTCATTGTTATCCTCTTTAGCCATTTAAGCTGCAATAACCATAGCTAAGTGATGGGTGCACCCACACACCTACATTTAGCTTTAATCGGATTTAAAAAAAAAAATAAAGGGTTTCTTCTTTATCTTTATATACTGTTGCTGTTGTACACAAGGAGGGACTGTTGGTGGGAATATGCGGTCACCTATGAGTGGTCTAGCTCATTTCATACCCCTTTCTGATGTTCTTCATTGCAGGGGCATGTATATTCTGAGAGCTCTGCTCTCAAACACGCCCCCTGCACTCTTACATGCTCTGTGTATGCCTAGGAGCTCAGGCAGTGCACCTCATTACTATGCATGATGCACTGCCGTCCTGCTCCTCTAATGGCCGCCTCCATGCAGGACTAAGCTAGTCCTGCATGGAGGAATAGTAAATCTGGGAGTAAATTTAAATAAATGACTCAGGTCAGTTTCAGATATATGTTTAAATAAGGCATTAGCTTCAATAGCTCTGTGTATATGAGACTTATGCTCAATAATGTGCTCTTTTAACTTTTGGCTATACTTCCCAACATAAAAACTGGGACATTTTACACAAGTTGCCAAATAAACAATACATGTGGTGTTACATGTTGCATAGCAATGAAAGGCATATTTAAATTTAGTCGCTGCATGAATAAATTTGTCACTATCAGAAGTGGCAATATCTTTACACCAACTACAATTTAAGCAGGGGAATGTCCCACATTTATTAATTGTTATACCATCAATATTAAACATAAAATTCTTATAACATAATTTCCTTTTAAGACTTTTACAATTTCTATATGAAAATTTAGGTCTTTCACTTAAAAGCTGCCTTAAATCAGGTAGACCCCTAAGTATATTCCAATATTTGCCAATTATTTGCTTTACATCCCCTATTCTTAAATTGTATGTAGTAACGTATCTAATGACATCATCTTGTTTAACCATACCCAATTGTTGATTCTCACTTCTTTGAAAGAATGGTTTGGCTGTAGTATCATGATTACTAACTACTTCATTCATAATATGCTACACTTCCATAGTATTATACCCTCTTTCACAAAACTCATCAGACATCAAGTGCATTTTCTCCTTGCACTTGAGTTCATTTGTGTTAAACCTATTGACCCGAGTGAACTGCCCTCTCACAATACCATTAAAAATATGCGGTGCATGCATACCATTCCTATGTATATAATGTTTTTTATGTATCTCTTTCCTATAGCTACTCATATCTATTAAATGATTATTTTTATCAATATTGACATCCAATAAAGTTATACTGTCTGTTGAATAGGATAGCTTAAATCTTTAAAAGGGCATTGTACTATTTAAATATTAAACATATCTAATAAGGCTTTGTTCATCCTCTTCCCAGATCAAAAAGCAATCATCAACAAAGCGTTCCTACATTAAGATATTGCTACTCAACTCATTTTTGTTAGTATATATGCGTTCATATTCCCATTGATTTAAAACTAAATTCACATAGGTAGTGGCCACCCCAGTGATCTGTAAATATGGTTCATTATCAAATAAAAAAAAGATTATTACTAAGTACAACTTCTAAAAGCTGACATAGACTTTCTATCTCTCGAGCTTGCATAGCCCTAGTGGTACATTAGAAATCATGTATAGCTTGAATGAGATATTAATTCAGTATTACCATAAATAATGAGTTAATATCTAATGTAACAAGCAAAAAATCAACCTCAGAGTTAGTACAATACCATTCATGAAGTTTGAATAAAAAGTCACCCGTATCCTTTATAAAGCTTTGACAAGATTATAAATATTTACTTAGAATATTTTGCAAATAAATAGAAAGTGGTTCAGTGACCCACCCCCTTCTTGAGACAATAGGTCTCATTGGAGGGGTGGGTCAATGATTTATGAATCTTCGGTAACCCATATAGCTGTGGAATATCAGGACAAGGAACCTGAAAAAAAATCAATACGTATGCCATTATCCACCTGCATTTCATAAATTAACATGTTGACATGTTACACATTTTTGACATCCATAAAGTTAATTATTTTAAAAGTGTTTCCATCAGACAAGAATCAAAGCATGGAGGCATTATACACATCTCTATTCATAATAACAATAGTGCCCCCTTTATCAGCTTCATTAATAATTATGTCTTGTTCAACCTCAAGCTGTTTAAGGGCTAAACTCTCTTGTAGGGACAAGTTGTACTTTTTATTTTTATTTTTAACATTATACAACTCTCTGAGCTCTAATTCAACCATATCATGAAACGTAAATATAACTGGATGGCTGATAGGAATAAACACACTAGATTTCTGACACATTGTCATTTCAGTACTTTGAAAAAAAAATAACCTTATATTAAGGTTAGTCATAAATAGTTTTAAATTCGTTATCGCTTCAACAATGGTGTCACCTGAAGCAGGAATAAACTTTAAGCCTTTATTTAAAGTGTCCACTACAGATAAAGAATAGTTTGATAAGTTCACAGTACCTCCTATGCCAGCTATTTCGGTCAAGCTGACTTGTTGTGAGACAAGGGACTACTGAGTTTCCTCTTGATGCCTTTTTTTGCTTCCCTGTGCTGCAACCAGCCTCTCAATTGATTCCAGGTTCGTACATTACTCTTCTCTGGCAAATTTAACTTTATTCCACCTGCTGATATGGAAAAAACCTCCTTATTCAAAGCAGATGGATTAGCGATTGTCTAGCATGCAGAGGCATGGGAAGTTGTTCAAGACTGAGGGGCAGTGGGTGAGAGGGGCACTTAGTGATCTAAAAAGGGCAGTTTTTAAAAACGATTTACTACCATGACATAGTTTCACTTGGAGGACATTTTAACCTTAGCCAATTTCCCTTTTGGTACCTGAATTAACATTTTCTAATTGGTCTTACCTATCCCATGGCTGATAATTGTATATTAGCCCTAGTGAGAATAACTGTGATCATACCATAGATAATTTGAGGAGACCCGTGTAAGGGATGCAGCATTTAGGAACTGCCTCTATCCATTAGTGGCATGAAGGGCAGTCCTGGAGTACATTTTCTATTACCCATCCTTAGATCCAAGTTGCATTTGAATGTGGATAGGGATGAGCTTTGTTTTACTTGAATGGATAGTCTGTTCTGGAAGAGTGGTAGCCTCTGTGATATATATATCCATCTCTCCACAACTTTCAGTTAGATACCTGGACTGAGTATTTCTGATGTCATTTGACTTGTTGATGTTCAGGAGATTCATCTGTATTATGTCAGAGGATGCCTTGTATGCCAGACATGTCACCTCTAAGCACTCTGTAGGATACTGAGTATAGTGATAAATCTTTGAGGTGGTCCATGCAAGACCTATTGTTTAGGACTTGTGTCCTTTTAGTAAGGTATCTCTGTGGGTATTCCAATTGTTGCATGGATCTGGACAGATGCATGTCAAAGTGGGCATTATACAAAATGATTGACCTAATGAGGGCTTTGTAAAGGGGGACAATAACATCTGTAGATCTAGTCAAAATCAATTTGTTTATAAGCTATGGATATAGAAAGACTTTCTTATGACTCTGGGCACATGTTGTTCAAATGCTAGGTCACTGTACACACAAGTTCCCAAATGCCAAACAACTGTGTCAGTTCTCAGGGGGCATTGTCAATTTGGCAGTTCCTTGAAGTAGATGACTTCCCAAAGGATATGATAATGTATTTCTTGGAGTTTTGTTTCAATTCATGATTCTGCCATCAGTTATTATTTGGGATAAACCTTCCTGCATGATGGCTAAGTCATTTGGGGATTCAGTAGCTGCTCCTAGCTTGCAGTCATCTTAGACTTAGTTGGCCAAAGCCCTTTGGTATTTCCTTCTACTTTTGAGATGTATATGCCAAACAGAAAAAGTCTCAGCACCAAACCCTGGGGGTCTCCATTGGTGACTGGTTTCTTCCCCTATTTTGATCTCCTGCATCCGGTGAGCAAGCACACGTGCATGCTTTCTTTGATTCACCTTCCTGATCGTATTAACCCAATTGTGTTAAATTATATTCCTTGTATAATACAGCACCACTTGTTAGAATGTGTTTTAAATTTGTAACTTGTAACAGTCTTCTGGTAAGCAATGAAACAAAATGTATGAACCAATAATGACAAAACTACCCATTTCAGAAAATTTCAGCCATAAAAGGCCACTCAAACATCTGTTGTTACAGTCCACCAATATCAGTAAATATGCAAAATCTCTGCAGAACTAAGTCATCTAAATAATTCCACATTAAAGGGATCTGCAACTAATAAAGAGGTTGCTGCTAGCAAACAACATTATATTTCATTGTTTCATCTACAAATAAAGTAACTGTTACCCTTGAAGAATAAATTGCCTATGCTACAGTAAAAAAAAAAATGATAAGCTAGTAATTTTGTAATGGGAAATGGATGGCAAACTGATAACAGAACCATAGTTACTAGGTAACTCTTCATAAGGAGAACATTTATAGGATTGCAACATCCACTCCCTTTAATGTACAACACTATCAGTGATCCATCTGCATACTGTGAGAGAAGAACCCACAGCCTTCTGTATCAAAAGCAAATATATAACCTGCTGTGCTACAAATAATGCAAACAACATAGCATAATTAGCACTAAAATTATTTTCCCCTGAAGCTTTCATGTCCTTGTAAAATCCACTTGACACTCAACTAAATCTCTCAACTTTACAGCACAAGAAATCTGGAAAAAGCCAAAATTTATTTGGGGGTGGAGCAAAGGCCCAAAACCAGGGACACATTTTAAATATTGCTTGTTTAATCTTAAAAAGTTGCTAAAATAAAGAGTTTTGTGTTACCATCCCCTGGATTCTGCATGCCTTGAACTGCGTGCAGAATTAGTGCAGGAGAGCTCTAGCAGGCAATATGTCTGACGTGCAATCCAGGGACAGCCTGCAGGGGCATGCATGAGTGCTCTTGCACTAGTCCTGCATGGTCTAAGCCCCTGTATGCAAATCTCCCCATTTGCAGGAGAAATCCATGCAAATGAGGTGAATGTGCAATCCAGGAAGCTTGAAACTGACAGTGCAGGACTAGTGCAATCTGCAGAAATGTATTCGGTTAGTAACTGAGTACATTTATGCAAAATCCAAAATGGAGCTGTGACAGCTCCAAATAAAGGCTGCATATCAGTCAGGAAGAATGTCAATGGCCAAGTATAAGGCAATTAGCATAAAAAAGTAAAATATCAACTTTTATTTTTTTTTTTAGTCGATCTCAGCTGTTTTAGTGTAAGGCAGCGGCTAGCAAATGGGATCGGGGGGGAAATAATAAAATAAACCTAAAATAAGCATCCTAACTAAAATCACTATTCTGCCATGTAAGTCAATGGCAGGCAGAAGACAACATGGCCAGTGAGTAGTGATTGCTAAGGGGGGAGGCTCAGTGTGAGACATGTAACTATGCATTAGCAGGCAATCTTATGCAAATGAGAAGAATGACAGTGAATCCCAGTTTTCCCCAGCATGCTAGTCAGGTCCCAACAGTGTAAGAGTAGGAATAGCTTGGTGCAAGCCTAGGAGTTAGCTGACATCATGGGGGGTGTCAGGCATAGTGTAAGCAGATTGGAGCCCTGTGGCTCAGGTTTGCTCCTAGCTAAGCACAGCTAAGCATGGGGTTGTGTCTGACTCTGCCTAGCACTCTTTACAATGCCTAAGCGGGTGTGCATGCCACACATTGGGTTTTAAAGGTTTAAAAAAATGTTAAACCAGGAAATATCAGCTCTCTGCACATTTGAGCACTGTGTTTGTGCAGCGCACCCTTGGCTTAAACAGGAAGGCAATGGGAAGGGAAAACAGCAGTAGGAAGGTAATCTAGGAGAACTACCATAGCTGGCAGGTGAAATGTATCAGAATCAGCCAATTACACAGGCAGCAGACCAGCCCAGCCCAGAACACTACTACTATAAACTATGCAAACACCTTCCCCTCTGGTATTTCCCACAATATATACCACCAGTGTAAACAAGCAGGGAACTTTTAACAATCAAAACAACAAAATGATAGGGGCTGCAATAGCTATCATACAACAAATTGTGGAAGAGGCTGAGGGTGTTGAGGATGTGAATGCTGTCGACCAACCCACAGTGAGGAGATGGAGAAGAGTGTACAGACCCAGGGTAACCTACTAGGGGCTACATGAGCTGGAGATAGTGGAGCGCTATAGGGTGGACGGGGACCTCCTACAGCAAATTGTTGAGTTGTGCCGGCCACGCCTGACACACAGAACTAACAGAGGGGAACCCATCCCAGTGGTACCAACGTATGTGTAGGCCTAAGAGTACTAGCTACAGGTACCTTCCAAAGGCCAACTGGGGATATGATGGGGATCTCACAGGCGTCAGCATCCAGGGTACTCCACCAGTTCCTGGATGCCATGTCAGCACATATCAGTGAGCACGTATATTTCCCCAACACCCGTGAGGCATTGGCCAGCAATATGCAACTGTTACACCAAATAGCAGAATACCCTGAGGTAGTTGGTGGTATAGAGTGCACACACATATGCATCAAAGCACCACCTGGTGAGTGGGGTAGGGTCTACATCAACCGCAAGGGCTTCCCCTCCATTAAATGCCAGGTCGTCATGTGCGACGCCCAGGGCATAATAATGAATGTGAGTGCTTGCTGCCCTGGAAGCTATCACAATTCCCATATCTGGCATCTGACACAGCTGTACCAGAGATTTGCCAATGGGGACATCCCTCATGGTCACCTAGTGGGGGATGCTGGATATGCACTGGAGCTGTGGCTGATGACACCCATCAGAAATGCACACACACCCAAACAAGAACTCCATAATGAGGCACACGCACAGACCAGAATTATAGTAGAGCATGTGTTTGGGATGCTCAGTTCATGGTTCTGGTGCCTGGACACATCCAGTGGAGCCTTGCAGTACTCACCAGCTACATGTACCCAAATTGTCATTGTATGTGCCATGCTACACAGTATGATCCTGTGGAAACAGCTGCAGCAGGAACAACATGGGGCAGGGCCACACAGACCCCCACCACTGCCAAGGTCTGCACAGGCACAGAGTGACACAGAGGAGGAACAACCTGAGCCTACCCCAGTAGGCAGAAGGGGGCATGCCCAGTATTCCCTGGCCTTGTCAAAGAGGCAACACATAGCACATATACTGACACAGGAGGGACCCAGGGAATAACACCTCTCTCTGACTTTCACATACAGTAAAAGGGATGCCAAACATGACACTACCTGTGCTCAACCATGTGTAGGGATTGTACTATGTGCACCCAACATAGGCAGCCCTGCAGCACCACCCTCAATACTGTGACACCCACAAGGTAAGTGACTCACACATGCCAGTCAGGGATGTTCACACACCCAACAACAGTCACAGCCAGCAGGACAAGTGTAGACAAACACAAACAAAGGCTGTGCTATGGCCTCTGAATGATACCTATGAGTAACCCCCCAGGCCTTTACAGACAGACCACAGCAGGTCAGGCAGTGGCATGTTAGATCTGAAGGGTAGGAAATCAGAAACTAATATGTAGGCAAATCAAAGCTACAATCTGTAGTACATTGGCATGCCTCTAGTCAGCATGATAGCTTAGAATACAGAATGAAATGGAGTACCTGACATACCAGTACAGTCATAGCAAATGTGTACAAGTGTCAGGTGTGCCCCCATCTGACATAGAAATGTAGTAATAGTCAGGTGTGCCCCCCAATCCTGTGTAGAAATGTATAAATAGTCAGGTGTGCCTCCCCATCCTATGTAGAAATGTAGTAACAGTCAGGTATGTCCCCCCAATCCTGCGTAGACATGTAGAAATAGTCAGGTGTGCCCCCGCATCCTATGTAGAAATGTAGTAACAGTCAATGCCAAATGATTGACAGATACCCTGTAGAAACAGTATGCTACCGTAGGTGTACAACACAAAGGTCAGCACTGCAGTACAAACTACCTGGACTCGATCCACACATTCAATACAAATGGGCATACTGGGTATGCTCACACACTTGGAGAAATGAAGACAATGTCAGTCAACAACATACTGAAAGGTCATACTGGGCATTCTCACACACTTAAACAAATGAAGGCCATGTCTGCAAACACCAGTGGACCAGATATATCTGGCAGTCGCAGATGTTAGTGTAGGCACTCTTAAGTATGCATCACTCATGCTTTGCCCACACACTGGTTAGGAGTACAGATATATATCTAAGGACAACGCACTATAATAAGCCATAGGTAGACATACATAGATGTGTGGAAGAGGGTGACTGTGACAAGGAGCCATCCAGGCCTGTCTCACCCAGCACACAGCCAAAGGGCCACAACCACATGAGGTTCAGATGTCACTCACTGTAGATACTAGCCCCAGTATCTGTCACCATTGCAGACTATGTGGTGTAAGTGCTAGCTGTGCAACATGATTGTACAAGGAAGTAGTCATCTAGCAGCTGTATACAAGTACCTGTGACATATGACCCTGCATGTGCCACATGTGGTGTGTCAACCTCTAGATGAATGGGTTATGAACCACGCACACACACTGCCCTCCCCATAGCTCTACTATGACAAGCCTGCTGAGGTCATCCACTGTGAAATACACCTTTGGGGGAGTTGTAGCCCAGTAATCTCCATGGCACGTCCTACAACTGCTGTAGTGTGATAAACTAGTTAGGTAAGAGTTCCAATCCCAGACATGGCAACTGTGTGTGTGTGTGTGTGTGTGTGTGTGTGTGTGTGTGTGTGTGTGTGTGTGTGTGTGTGTGTGTGTGTGTGTGTGTGTGTGTGTGTGTGTCTGTCTGTGTATAGAGCAATGCTTTTTTCTGGTAGTCACACTCCCTACAATTGAAATGCTCTACTTTGGTAAGGCTGCTGATGTCATCCACCTAGAAATACATCTCTGGGAAAGTTGTAGCCCAGTAATCTCAGTAGCATGTCCCATAACTGTGTACCGCTGTAGTGTGATACAATAGGTAGGAATTCTAATTCCAGATTTAGCAACTGTGTGTGTGCATGTGTGTGTGTCTGTCTGTTTCTGTCTGTGTAGAGAGCGAAGCTTTTTAGGGTAGTCACACTCCCTACAATTTAAATGCTCTACTTTGGTAAGGCTGCTGATGTCATCCACCTAGAAATACATCTCTGGGAAGGTTGTAGGCTGGTAATCTCTGTAGTGTGCTCCATAACTGTGTACAGCTGAAGTGTGATAAAATACACACACACAATTGCCTAGGAGTTCTAATCCCAGACTTAGTAATTGTGTCTGTGTTTCTTTGTGTGTGTGTGCGCACGTGTGTGTGTGTGTGTGTGTGTGTGTGTGTGTGTGTGTGTGTGTGTGTGTGTTTGTAGAGAGCAATGCATTTTAGGCTAGTCACACTCAGTACAATTGAAATGCCCTACTTTGGCAATCTTGCTGATGTCATTCACTGTGAAATACACCTTTGGGGAAGGGGCAATCCAGCATTGGCAATCTTGCTGATGTCATTCACTGTGAAATACACCTTTGGGGAAGGGGCACTCCAGCAATCCCTGTGGTGTGTTTTATAACAGCATCATGCTGTAGAATGATATATAACTCTGGTAGGGGTTCTATTCCCACACATGGCAGTTGTGGAAGTTTTGTGTGTGTTTCTATGTCTGTTTAGGGAGCAATGCATTTTAGGCTAGTCACCCTCAGTACAACTCAAATGCCCTGCTTTGGCAATCCTGCTGATGTCATTCACTGTGAAATCTTCCTTTGGGGAAGGGGCACTCAAACAATCCCCGTGGTGTGTCCTTTAGCAGAATCATGCTGTAGTGTGATATAGAACTCTGGTAGGAGTTCTATTCCCACACATGGCAGTTGTGGACATTTTGTGTGTGTTTCTATGTCTGTGTAAGGAGCAATGCATTTTAGGCTAATCACAATTAGTACAATTCAAATGCCCTACTTTGGCAATCCTGCTGATGTCATTCACTGTGAAATACACCTTTGTGGAAGGGGCACTCCAGCAATCCCCATGGTGCATCCTATAAAAGCTTCATGCTGTAGTGTGATATAGAACTCCGGTAGCAGTTCCATTCTCACACATGGCAGTTGTGGGCGTTTTGTGTGTGCTTCTATGTCTGTGTAGGGAACAATGCATTTTAGGCTAGTCACACTCAGTACAATTCAAATGCCCTAATTTGGCAATCCTGCTGATGTCATTCACTGAGAAATACACCTTTGGGGAAGGAGTACTCCAGTAATCTCCGTGGTGCATCTTAAAATGGCGTAGTGCTGTAGTGCAATATACTAGTCAGGTAGGAGTTCTAATCCCAGACATGACAGGTGTGTGTGTCTGTGTTTGTCATTCATATTCAGTGCGTGTGTGTCTGTGTTTGTCATTCGTATCCTGTGTGAAGGTGGTTGTGAGTGTGTAACAACTGGACTCAATATACAGTGGACTTTGCAAACTTCTTATATGGTGGGCCAAGTATATATCACAATGTCCACTGTACAGGGATAACAGATGTGAAACAGCCGAGAGGCTGGTGTGCAAATCCATACCCCTAAATGTGGCATCAGTGCCAGCTGAACAACATTAGCAACCCTTGTATTACCCTGGGAACACTCTTAACCCATGTCTCATACACGTACACAATTGCCTAGGCAACAGCCGCTATGAAGGCAGTACCCTGCATATTGCCCACTGATAGTAACCATGATGTGATTGCAGTGGGCAACAGAGAGCATGACACCCTATCCATCAGTCCAATAGGCATGTACATGCTGACAGTGCACCTCCCCCATGTTCCCCACTGGACATCTGCAACACCTGTGGTGCCATCAAATGTGACCCACAAAGGACATACCATGCCTGAAATGCAAACCCTGTATGGACAGATGTGACTGACACCAGGGAATACCAGTATCTTGCCATTAATGTAGGTGCAGGGTCAACCTGCTGTCCATTAACAGTTCCTGCCACATGAGGCCAGGACTGGCACATCTGATTATAACACTCTGTGTACAAAACATGGGCCAGGCACCCCAGGTACAGTTTCACATGTCACTGTACATGCATATGGGAGGTGTGCACATCCCCAGACACTGCCCGTATCATGGACTAAGGAACACATACATGGCAAGAAATACATAGCATTTGCCACATGCAATAGTCACCCAGGTGACTGGATGGTGAATACAATACCTACCTCTGTGGGCATCTCCAGACACTACACCCCTGAGCCACATTGCAGACCATTGTCATGTGGTCTAATGCCAAGGTATACCCATCACCTAGCCTTGTATAGCCATCTGGCACCATCGACCACAACACATCCGTGAAGCAGTGCACCCATGCATGTCAGTATTGGCACCTGTGTCTGCGTGTGTGGTGCATGATGCATATGACCACATTCACAATGTCTACAATCCCGATTGGCATACTGAACCATACTGTCTGTCAGACACCTCCACATACACTTTGTACATATAACCTCCATATGACCCCAGTGGTGCATGTGATACCTGCACAGTACTGTGTTGTGGCAATCCTACTAGTGATGAGTTGTATTCCTGGCCATGCCAAGTGTGTCACTGTGTGTGCATCCATGGTGATACCTGCTCATGCAGACAGGCATGTGCACTACACCTACCATATAGCTACCATATCCCTGTTGCATATGTCACTCACCATCACATATACGTTCTGAGGGCTCCCCAACATGTAACCTATGTGGTGCATCCACTAACTGCATGGACATGTGATAGCACTACAAAGTCGTCAGGGGTATTGATACCCTGTACTGGTAGGTGTGACACAAACATGCTTAGATTTTACTCTCCCACCCCTCCCTGGCTTTTCTGTGCCTCTGTCTGCCTCTCTCACTCCCTCTCTGGTGGATGTGGAAACTTACACCTGCATTGCTTAGGCAGCAACATGTGTATTTTAAGTGATGCTCAGGATCAGCTGATGGCATCTGCATGAATTGCAGCCCTCCTCTAGCTGATTTCATGTGGAACAGCTGTGGTAACATTCCCATAGCCAACTGCATGGAAACACACGCTAATATCTAGGAACATCATGTTGGTGTTGGGCCTTTCATTCACTGTGAGCAGGAGCTCGATCTGTTTTTCAGCAAACAGCATATCAGATGGATTGGGGATTTACTTCTAACAACATACACTGTGGAAACAGGCCAACACACAGGAGGGGGATGTGCCTGATCTGACTGCAGACTGTAAGTGCTGCTATACTGCATTTGGAGTAATGTTGGTTTAACAGGGTGTGTGTGGATATGACTGTACTACATGTTTCCATACCTGCCATGTCAGTGCCATGTTGATGAAGGAACACCCATCTGTAGGTTCATCTGCAGACTGGCCAGTGTGTGATGTCTTTTGTTTCAGGTGTTACCCACAGAGCAACTGTGAACTGCAGAAGGTAGTGTGAGGATTGCAGTCTGAAGATGGTCACAGCTGTGAGAGTTACTGACTTCATATCCTTCACAGGACATATGCTGCAACAAACACAGTTGCAACAGTAAATGTATGAGGTTATCACAGCAACATGTCAATATTGGCCCTGTATATGTGCCTCCAGCCACAACCCTGTCAACCTTTGTACATATGTCATGCAGTAAGGGGTGCATATATTCTGTACACCGTAATTAGTGACATCATATCTGATAGCAAGCCAGTGAGAGATCAGACTGCTACACATGTTATGTATAGTAGGGTTATATTTGATGACATAACTTGGACATTCTGTGGTTGTTTTACAGTACTGAGATCTGTGTACTTATGGTGATTGTCGGAAGTGTGTGTATTGTTAATATGTACCTTGGCCTGTCTACAGACTGTGGTAGATGTCATTGTTCTTGGTCCTGTCCTATCTGATGTTACATGCTACTCCACTGTATGTTACCCTATTGGCTGACATGTGTGTAGGGCCATACATGCACATGTCCCATACCACAGACAGGCATCGGAGCACACTGTGTAGTGGCCCAATATATGTAGGGTTAGTGTGTGAGTGGCACATATGAGGTTGGTGTTGAACAGATAGTCCATATACTGTAATAATACTCTAGCATACCATATGTGGCTATGGCTGTGTTCACATTGGTTGTGGTTATGCACTTTCACACAGGTGTATGTTACTCTGTGCTGTGGCATGCCTGTAGAGCCTGCTATATATGCAGGTACATGTGCATTCCCCAAAGGAAATGTAGGCCAGTGTTGAGCCGGTCTGCCTGTAGCCTGCACAATGCTTTGTTACATGCCTAGCAGCTTAGTGTACTTACTCAGTGAGATGTAATGTCCAGATACTTGCCATATGTACTGATGCTGGGCCACCATAACAGTCATGTATGTCAGACAGAGCAGTGGGATGCTCTACAGATGTATTTCAATATCTAGTGGGTAGTATGTGGCCATGGCACCTCTGTACCAGCAGTTAGTATGTGGCAGCACATGCAGGGATGTGTGAATGCATAACCTATGGGGGCACATGTATACCAGTAGTTACATGTTATACCCATCTACATGGCAGTTAACTTCCACATTGTCAGGATTAGTCCACATGTCTTGCACTAAGGGGTTATGTGTATACCTCTGGACTGTCCAGAGTGTGTCAGACTGTCCACAGATATTGGCCATTATCCCTGCTGTAGTCCACAGCAGCATTACATGCAAGCAGTGGTACTGTAATATGATGTCCTTCAGATGTCTGACAGTAGACAATGGTGCACATGTTAAAAGCAGATGTGATCTCCCACACACACCATGTCTGTGAAGACACGCCCTATTACAGTAGCAATAGTCTACAAATATACCTGCTATACATGCCTGACATCCCCTTGCATTACAAAGTTGGGACTATAGGGTCTGATGTAGGGCTACATTCCATGTTCAGGATATATGGTGAGGATATATGTACATATGATTATCCAGATATCTATATAGACATACACATATACATTTCGACATACATAGATGGATATGTATATGTACATAGCTATACAAATAAACACCCAGATATATACATATACTGAGCAATATATGTATATACATATACAGATAGAGATACATATGCACATATACGTATGGATATCTACATATATATTGACAGTAGTAGGTATATCAGAACACATATGTATGCACATATAGTTATTGATATTACATATATACCAACATAACTAGGCATATCTCTACACATAGGATGTGCATACATATATAGCTATATATACATATATCTATATATACATATATGTATATCTATATATAATATATCCATATATACATATATGTGTAAGGGAGCGCTACAGAATCCTGAAAGCCCAAAGTCCTGAAGACCATCAAGGGTGAGCTGCCTTAAGGTATATGGATGTACATTACCATACAATCCACCTTGGTTAAATGAAGGCCTACTGCCACCTGCCATACAGTCTGTTCTGTTTGTCAGTGTGCTTGTGATGGTGTCAGTTGTGCCATGTTATGTAACAGTTACATCCCATTGTGTCAACTGAGGTCTTTACCCCCTAGGGATTATCTACAGGGTGTAGACAGAGGCTGCTGAACTATACATCTGCATTACTGACTGTTGATTGTTTGGTATCCTGGGGCCCAGTCTGTCTTTAGTATTGCACTACTTGATGGCCTTGGCTTGGACAGCAACATTTGTTAACTTTTCCAGACTACTGTATTAGTATAACTGTTTCGCAGTTTCATTACTCAGTTTATGTGGATGTCCATGTCTAAACAGCTATACCATATGGCATATACAACTGTAATAGTACACAAATAAATCTTTTCCATTTATGTAAACCTGTGTGTGGTGTTACATCCTTTGATTTCTCTGTGGGTAAATGTTGCAGGCAATGATTGTCATTTGTATGGGTGGCTCATACAGTCTCCAGTTGGTAAGGTGGTAACTGTAGGAATAGTGGCTGTTCCATATTGTGTGCACCTACTACATATGTATCTTACTATACATATATCTGTGTGTGTATGTGTAGTCACATATATATCTGTATATATATATATATATATATATATATATATATATATATATATATATCTGTATCTGCATATATGTGTCTGTGTATATGTATCCTAGGGATGCCCATGTTGTGTCAGGTCCTAGTTATGGGATCAGCAACACTTGGTAGTGTATTGCAGGGCGGACATGTTTGGCTTGGGGGGGGTATACCTATTCATACAAGATGTATATTGTTTGGGGCCTCTCAACCCCATTAACGGCACATGTGGACATATATGCTTCTGTTATTTACCTATTGTTATCTACAGATGTATGTCCGTATATACCTATATATATATATATATATATATATATATATATATATATATATATATATATCTGCTTACATAAATATAACTATGTCTGTATATATCTACATAGATATATATATCTGCTATCATATATATAACTTGCTGTATATATTTAGACATATAGATGTAGACATATATATCTATAGATATAGGCATTTGTATGTATATATGTTTATATATATATATATATATGTGTGTGTGTGTGTGTGTGTGTGTGTGTGTGTGTGTGTGTGTGTGTGTGTGTGTGTGTATATATTTCTGTATATTTATATCTATATCTACATATATAGGATATGTTTTATCTATTTAGATATTAATATATATAAACACATACATACATCTACATGTTGAAATACATTTGCTATACTGTTGAATGACTTGGCTGGATGATATGTTTGTGAAAACAGCAGGATTATGTGTATCTGACATGGCTTAGTGGTAAATTACTTTGGTTGTGGTGTGCAGCATTATGGGTTTAAGCCTTGCAAAGGCTGTTTATTTCGTTGCTGGGCAGAACAAGGGCCATTGGATACAGAGTGATTAAGGCACTTTTGAGCAGTTGTAAGTGGGTTTGTGTGGGTTTGTGCGGAGGTAAGCACTGTTAACTTCTGGTTACAGTTTGTTATACTCAGTTAGCAACTAAATTGCTTAACCAGTGTAGGCATTGCTTACCCCCATGCAAACAGGCTGAAACCCGCTTAAAAGTGCTTACTCTTGCTTACCCCCGCTCTAATTTCTTTAAAAGAAAAGAAAAAAAGGTTGATATGAAAGTGGTGAAAAAGGGGCACAAAGAGGGTAAGACAGTATGGGAAATAGCTATGAATGTGCAGGAAGGGTCTGGGGAAGGTCCATAGCTGCCCATTTCTACTAAAGCAACTGTTGTGCATATTCACTGAATTTGGAGGTAGATTTGGACACTCAAACCCTAAGAGAGGGGTGAGGACAACAATAATAAGTTGTGATGCAAAATAGACCAGATTACATGTGTCCAGTGGACACGTGTGCGAAATGGACAGCTATGTATGGGGCGAGAATTTTTGGGAACAGATTGCCCTTTTTTTTCAAGTGAGAGTGGGATGTCGGGGTGGGGAAGTAGGTATATCTGGGGAGGTAGGTTGGGTAGGTTAACAGACAAGACAAACAAGATGCATACAGGGGTGGTACATGACACATGTGGGGGTAAACACCTTGATGGGGAGGAGTTTTGGGAATTCAAAAGCCCGTGAGATCCCTAGTGGAAACAATGGGACGGAGGTCCCCACCCATGGGCAGTCACCACTGCACCTTCATAGCCCCAATGGTTGCTGTGCTTGGGGCTGAGTTGCAGAGCCAGACTGAAGCTCTAGTTGTGACACATGACCCTTGAGCTGGCATAGAAGATCACCAAACTGCTGGTTGAGCTCTCTATGCACCATGACCCTGACCTGGCGATGGTTGACAGGTTCCTGTCCGCTCCCACTCCCAGGGGAGGTGAGTCCCATCCCCTGAGGTGGTTCCACCCAAAGGTGGTGCAGGACCAATGGACAGGGAGTTCCCGGGTTGGGCCCCAGACATGCTGGTGCCCGGTGCCATGGCCAGCTGATGTGAGACAGGTGGGTCCGCTGGGACCGGCCTTCACAAACATGCTATAGTGTTTACATTTCATGATTATATGTGGGTTAGTAATAGTTAACACATTCCAGGGTTAGGTATAACAGCATGCATAGATATTCCCATTAACCCAGACAGCAGATACGGAGCAGTTGCATAACAAACAGAACACGTGCATATATGGGACCACAGTGGTAATAAGAACAGCATGCAAGTACATTGATGGCACCATGCCACCAATGTTGGAATATTTTATTATAGAACATGCATGGGAGCAATAAATATATTTATCAAACAACTGGACATTATCAGAACATAGGTGTCATTACATACCAGTTGGGGTGGGTATGTTTATTATTGTTGGAGATATGGTGGGGGGGGTAAATATGTCAATTAACAAGTAGTATATTCCTGTAGTCCACATTACACTCCTAGTCAGTGCTGTTATCTGTACCTTACAAGTCTTACTACACCTATAGCCTCAGTTTGGACAGTGATATGGCTGTCATCATCATTATACGTGAACTGGTTTTACCCGCAGTGTACACCTCTTACCTGGTATACCTGTGGAGGGAATGTTTGTTAACACTAACTGTTTCAACACATACTCTCACATTCCAGGTTGATGTTGTGCACATAGCTATCCAACTCTTTCAGCACAGACTCTGGCCATGTGTTGACCACATGCAGGTGTACTGGGACATATCTAGAATATTGCCCTCTTCAGCCTTTAGTGACCTGACACACACATGTTCATGCTTTCCTACACAGTTATATTATGTAGCACAAAGTGGGTGACAGTGATTAGTGATACGTTATTATTCAGATAAACTGCAACACTCACAATTCTCTACAATATCAGAGTGAACAGTTCCAGTACAGGTTATTATGGTCTTTATTTCTCAGCACAGTATTCATATCCAACATAACTGTGGGAGCAATGTTTGTTAGCACTACCTGACTGTTGCCACACAAACTTCCAGATTACACATTAGTATTAAGCAGATACATCTCACTCTGTTACTGTACACACTATGGTCACAGCTTGACAACATGGTGTAAATAGGACATACTTGGCTTATTACTATCCTTACAGTTTCAGGGGGTTCCTACAGTGACAGGTTTGTTGTCATACTTGTTTGACAATCACTTGTATTCCCTTTTTGGTGGCTAAACATCTGGGATCATCCCACAGACTTACCAGGGGTACAGGCAGCAGATATGGGCCCATATACTGGACATTTTGGCCTCATCTGTACAGTTGTGGGGTATGATTCGGTATGCAGCCTACTTCCACTCACAGGATTCAGACCATGGCTGTGCCTGCTGCAACTTAAACACACTGTCCATCACAGTTGTGTCTGCTATATAGATATTGCTGTATATCTCCTATCCGCTTTCTCTCTTATTAATCCCCTGTGCTTTTGCATTCTGACCTTGTATTGCAACACTGTTATACAGATTTCCTAGACAGGTATATGTTGTAGGACAGTGTGGGCAACAGTAATGTAGTAATACTTCATTATTCAGAGCAACTGCTTCAGTTGCACTGCCATACAATACCAATGTAAACAGTACCAGTACAGGGTATCATTCTTGTATTTCTGGGCACTGTGTTGGTATCTGACAGACCTGTGGGAGAAATGTTTATTAGCACTACATCAATGTTTCCACACACAGTACCAGATTCCACATTACTATTATGCACATACATCTCACTCTGTTACTGTGCACACTCTGACCACAGCTTGACAAGATGGGGTGTAGATGGGACATACATGGCTTCTTACTCTCATAAGGCATTGGGGAGTTGCTAGTGTGCCAGCTTTGTTCTCATAGATGTGTGACAATCAGTTGTATTTCCTGTTTGCTGCCTATACATCTGGGATCATCTCAATGATTCCCCAGGGGGACAGATTGATAGGCAACAGATATGGGCCACTTTACTGGACATTCTGGACATATCTGTATAGTTGTGGGGTATGACTCTGTATGCAGAGTACTACCACTGGCAGGATCTGAGCCATGGCTGTGTGTGCTAAAAAACAACAGTTCACATCTCAGTTGAATGTGCTATTCAGATTTTGTTGTCTGCATTTTCCCTGTTTACTGTCTATGTGTCTCTCAGTAATACTAAATGGCCTCTGGGGATTACACCTGTCATATACAGGCATTCCTACACATTCAATTCATGGTGCACGGTGTGGGTAACATTGCTTTATACAACAGTACTATTACATGATTGTAAATCTACAGTACCATATGATACCAGAGTATACACATGCAGTCCAGCAGTTAGACCTTTATTGCCAGGCTATTACATTTTTATTGACATACAAACGATATGAGACTCTTCCTGCCATATTCTCTAGTGTATGCAGTACTTGCGTTGAACAATACAGGTTTTATACAGGCAATTAATTTACTACTACTTTTAGTTCTATTTCCTATGACAGTAAATGCATGAGTATTACTGACGTGCCTCATGTCACAACCTCGCCAGGTGACTGACGTGGGCCTCCTGGTTCACAGCCCCCTCCATTGCAGCTGTGGGGGACATAAGAGGAATATTTAGCCATACCTATTCATGATATACCTGAGCTGGCAATTATTACATACACATAGTGGGGTGATACTTACACACAAGTGGAACAACCCCTGCTACTCTAGCCTCTTGGATCCACTCCTCCAAGAGGTCCCCCTTACACCACTTCAGGTCGGCATAGTGATGCCTGACCTGCTCACCAGTTTGGGGTATGCCAGTGGCACTGGAGAGATCACGAGCAAGACGGTCCCAGGCCTCCACCTTATATTGGGAGCCCTGGTACTGGGCCTGCAGCAGTCTCTGATCATGGTCTTTGACAAGGAGTCCTGCCATGACTTTGGACTCCTGGATGCACTAACGCTGCACCCGAAAGCGCACACCTTCTCCCCGACTGCCATTGTGCCTGAAAGGGGAAGCTACAACCAGTTATGAAGATGTATTCGCACCTCTTGGGTTTAAGTAGGGCCGATTTCCTGCACTTCTCCATGATTAGCCAGTTTTGAAAAGGCTAGGCTATGGGCAAACCTGCTTACCTCCGGTTGGAATTGTTTAAAGGGGTATAACACTGGGCACATTGAGTTAGCTGGCCTACACATTGCTTGCACCTCTTAAGCTGGCCTGTGCAATGCTTACCATTGCTTACATTAGACTTTACATTATAATTCCTTTTTGGCATTGATTTATTATTCATTACAGCTTATATGTATGCCTGGTATCCATAATTCATGTGTACATACATTGTATGGGGTCCATGTGTTTTATTCAACACTCTATTACAATTAAACCTGACTTCTGGCCTTACTGCTGTACTCCGATTCATGTATTTATGTTATGTAGTGTCTTAAGGCACATATGTCTGTATACTTATTCCTTTCACAGGTTCAGTTTGGTTTTGCTATGTTGAAGACTTGCTTTGCTGATACCTCATGTGTTTGTATTTCTGTCTTGGCTTGGTGGTTAACTACTGTGACTATGGTGTACAGGGTCCTGGGTTCGAGACTTACATAGCTGTTTGTTTTGTTGCTGGGCAGAACAAGGGCCGTTGGATACAGAGTGATTAAGGCACTTTTGAGCAGTTGTGAGTTTGTGTGAGTTTGTGTATGTGTAAGCAGTGCTAACCTCCAGTTACATATACTTAGAGAGAGTTAGCTTGAAAATTGCTTAACCTGTGTGCGCATTGTTTTCCCCTGTGCAAACGGGCTTAAACTCGTTTACTAGTGCTTTAATATGCTTACTACTGCTTATTGGTGCTTAAACCTGCTTACTAGTGCTTTATTCATTATGACACTGACACCTCACATGTGCATTTACTGCAGTACTCCAATTCATAAATATATGTTATTTAAAGGGTTATGCAACATAAATATTAGTCATAACGTGCCTTGCCATGGAAAATGGACTGTGCTGCAGTGGGACTCGAACCGGGAATGGCTGCTCATAAGGTGAATGCTCGGCCCACTACACTACTGCTATGCTGCTTCATCTGCATATATCTTCCTTGTTATCCTCTTCAGCCAATTAAGCTGCATTAACCGTAACTAAGCGATGGGCACACCCGCGCACCTACAGTTAGGTTTAATCAGATTTTAAAATAAAAAAAAGGGTTTGTTCATTTTATTGGTGATTACTTGCTGTTGTACATGAGAGGGGATGTTGGTGGGGATATGTGGACACCTATGAGCGGTCTCACTTATTTCTTACCCCTTTCTGCTGTTCTTCATTGCGGGGGCATGTATATTCTGAGAGCTCTGCTCTCAGACACACCCCCTGCACTCTTACATGCTCTGTGTAAGATTAGGAGCTCAGGCAGTGTGCCTCATTACTATGCATGGCGCACTGTGATCCTGCTCCTAAATGCTAGCCTCCATGCAGGACTAAGCTAGACCTGCACGGAGGAATAGTAAGTCCAGGAGCATGTATTTCCTGAAAGATAGGAAGACTGATACTTAAAAGGGCTATCATTATTTAGTGAATTCAGTTCTCACTGATTTGCCATAAAACCACACATTTTAAGAGGAACAGACCAAAAGTATAGTTTCTTAACTTCACAGGTACATAGGAAGGTACTAGGCTATTGGGCCTAGGGCCTATATAAGCCTAACCAAAAAGGTACCCTGGCTTTTCCCACCCAAGAAAATTATTTTCCTGTGCCCCTGTCAAGCAGAGCCACTGAAGTAATCCCTGGGGTGAATTTCCTATCTCCCATCCAATCATCAAGATTTTTCTTGAAGAGTGCTAATGAGGAGCTTTGTTAGATATAGATAGGTAGTTTGCTCCAGAGTATGGGAAGTCTCTCGGACAGGAATCTATCCCTCCAGCATGTTCTGTTTATTGTGGTGACAAAGTTTAGGTTCCTAGTGCATGTAGCTTGGAGGGACTGGGATTACTTTAAGTGGAGCATGTCCAACAGCTCTGGGTTTCACATAGCTTTGTATGTTAGGCAGAGATCTCCTCTGAGTAGGCAATATGCAACGGAGTATAGCTGAGGTTTTTTGTGATGGTCTGCGTAGGGCATCTGTTTGAGGCTAGTAATCCTCTTTGTGAGGTATTTCTGTGGCCTTTCCAGTTGCTGTAGCTGTCTTGTGAGGTACATACCAAAAAGGGCGCTGTATTCTGTAATGGGTCTAATGAGTGATGAGTAGAGGGGTACAATGACCTCTTTTTTCCTGGATGAGAAACCTTTTGTGATGAGATGTGCCATGTAGAAGGATTTCCTGGCTACTGTGGCAATGTGATTATCAAAGGACAGACTACTTTTCACCTGTGTCCCAAGGTCTCTTATCACACTTTCAGTGTTAAGTAGTCTACCGCCTATGTGGTAGTTCATGGGTACAGAGTTTTTACCAAAAGGGATGGCAATGCACTTTTTGGCATTGAGCTTGAGGCCATGGCTTTGACACCAGGCATCTGCCTCAGTGAGGCCCTTTTGTAGGATGTCCACATCATTAGGAGTTTCAATTATGGCTCCTAGTTTGCAGTCATCTGCGAATTCTGTTAGCCAAAGACCTTCTGTGTTAGCCTGTGCTTCAGAGAAGTAGATACCAAACAGGAGAGGACCCAGGACTGAACCCTGTGGTGCTCCACTTGTTACTGGTCTGAAGTTGGATTTGGAGTCAGCTACTTTCACAGTGTGGGTTCTGTCAGTGAGTCAGTTGGCAACCCATCTTGAGACATAGGGATTTATACTTAGTTTAGTGAGTTTATCTATAATTCTAGAGTGGGGGATGGTGTTGAAAGCCTTGGTGAGATCTAGATAGGCTGTGTGAACCACCTTACCCTCATCTATGGCTTTGGTGACCGCTTCAAAGAAGTCTATCAGGTTTAGGAGACATGATCTGCCTTTTACAAACCCGAACTGGGTGGGGTCCAGAGTTTGGAGATTACCAATGTCATTGTTTATAAGTTCCATGATGATACATTCCATAGCTTTGCAGACCAGGCTCGTCAGGCTAATGAGGGTATTTCCCAGGGTCCATGGTGGCTCCCCCTTTGTGTAGTGGGATAACCATTGCTGTGCACCATTCAGTGGGCACAAAGCCTGAGATGAGGCTATGATTGAACATGGTACTTGGGTGGGGTGCCAGTTCGTTCTGTAGGTCATGTAGAATGCAGCCAGGGATGTTGTCAGGTCCCATGGATGCTGTGTTGCCATGATTATAGGAACTTTGCATTCTTCTGGTATAGAAATGGGCCCTTTAGGGGGTGAGAGGGGGGTAAAGTTAACACTGAACTTATCTGCCAGGATGTTGGCAATATCGGTTGGTTCTGTATATTTAGTGCCATTGTGCTGTAACTCAGAGCAGATCTGGGTGTTGCCATTGAGATTCTTGACATAGCTATAGAATGCTTTGTGGTTGTCTTTATAATCAGTGTTGATTTTGTTTTTGTAACTAGCTTTGGAAGATTTTATGAGGGATTTCATCTTCTTACTGAGGCTGACCAGGGAGTTCCTCCACATCATGGGATTTTACTCTTTTTTGCAACAGATTATTTCTTCTGTTGTAGAGTTTGTTTATGGTGGGGGACCACCAGATTGGCTTTCTTTTTTGGAGGATAGCATCTTGGTTCTGTTAGGGATTGCATGATTCATGCACTCGTGTAAGTGCTTATAAAGTGCATTTGTGTAGGATTCAGCAGTCGTACCTCTATTGTCTGTCTGGATGGTTGTCGTGAAGTTTGCACTGATGTTTTAAGAAGATTGAAGTTGGCTTTGGAGAAATTTTTTACAGTGGTTTCCCTAATGGGGAGTAATGGCAGGATGTGGATATCTAGGGTGATTAGCTTGTGGTCAGAGCTGACCAACAAGGAATTGACTTTTGGTGTGGAACTCTGGTTGCCCATGTTGGTAATCACCATGTCTAGGATATTGCTACCCCTGGTGGGGGTGTGGATAAATTGATCCAAGGAGTTGGAATTTATGAATTCCAGAAAACATTGAGCACAAGAGTTGGTACATGAGTAGTTTTCCCAGTTAATGGTGGGGTAGTTGAAATCGCCCATTATTAGTATGTTAGGTTGTACCCTAATATTTTCCAGTGTATCTAGAAATGAGGAGTGGGAATCCTGAGGCATGGTGGGGGATCTGTAGCAAGCTACAATTTGGATTGTGGTCTTGCCCAGAGTTAGTTGCACTTGGATAACCTCAGATGCATTATGCTGAGCTACTAGCCTGGAAGTGTGGCTATCCTTAATGAATATAGACACACCTCCACCTTTAGTGTTTCAGTCCAGGTTAGGTGGCCGAAAGGTGTGGTATGAATTATAGCCTAGTAAGAGCCAAATATTCTGTAAAAATCTTGACAGTTGAGAGCTATGGACTCAACTCCTTGAATCACAAGTGGTGATATGGATAGAGAATTCAGGCTCTTGTTTGAGCCTGAGCAACACTATCCACCAGGTATACCTAACTGAGGCATTTTACACACACACACACACACACACACACACACACACACACACACACACACACACACACACACATGGAAGCAGCATAACTCCTGCAAATAAAAGAACAAAACTCTCCTTATTGGCATGACTCTGACTCTTGCAGTACCAACAGAACAGTGGCAGCATAAGTCCTGTAACACAGAGCAGCTAGTTTAGTTAGTTTAACTTCTGCACACGAATCCACGTTAGGGTAAAAACTCCACTTCATTAATTTTTTCCGACAGGTCTTGCAGCTGTAAAAGTGGGGGCCTCCCACTCCCTCTGGATCTACGGTTACAGCACCCATGCTGGCATGGGATACTGGAACCACTTGGCTGCAAGGAAGTAGATTCATCATGACTAGATGAATCCAAGCATGGGGGCTTCTGATTTGTTACTTCTAATCATTTATTTACATTTAGAGTCATTCAGGTAGTACATAAGCACACCAAGGGGGTAGAGAATGTTGAATATAGTTGAATAATTATGTTAGGAGCAGTCCTAAAGCCTGGTTTGAGCAATGCTGTGACTATTAAACAAGTTTTATTTAAGAAGCAAATGAAATATTGTTGATATGTGTTTTGCCTTTATGTCTCTTTAAGAACATTGTTGAAGAGTTTTAATTGGCTGGTTGTTATCATATGCCTTATTTTGTATAATTTTAAATTGAAAAGTTCTTTTTGTTGATTTTAACACTGAGGAAGGGTTTGTACCAGAAAGCTTTGTTTTTTACACAATAAATAGTTTGGCAGTTTAGTCCGAATGTTTGAACCTAGGAACACAGGACAGCTCCCAGGCATCCATCACATGGTATGTAGTGAATGCCGCCATCTCCACACAAGAGGAGCATCCAGGTATGCTTACTAGGATCAGTATTGAAATACTGTAGCATTCCATTTGTCAGGGTGTACATAGTTTTATGTGGGTGTCAGGTATTCTTATGGGGGGAGGAGGATAGTTTCAGTTTTAATCTCATGCTCAGATTGTGACCAACATGCCAAATAACATAGTATGTACTGTAAATGTGAGATATTTCGATGTATTAGCCTGTTATTGTGCAACATGGGTTGCTGTTTACATTACTTCTCCCTCAAATTTTCACAGGACCATCAGGAATTAGACGAGGCTGTGCTCCTGTTCCTGGTAAGCATAACACTGTTATGTTACAGATGTGGATTTAGTGCATTGTATTTCCTAAAGTGTCATCCCAGGCCTGCCGGCTAGATTGATACATTGCCTGCATGATTTCTAACCTCACAGATTTTTTTCTAATGGAACACAGTTTAGAGTTATACCTATGCCTTGTAGTTGTGGCCACACTGATAGATTTGCAGTATTTGCAGGACATTACAGATTGCCATATGTGTCAACTGTGCAGAGTTTTGACAAATGTCAACAGTTTATATCATTATTGCTCATGAGATTCTTGATTAAGGAGCTTATTCTTTACAAGTAACTACAGAAGTTTCTTAGAAAATAATGTCCTCAGGTCTTGGTATATGAGCGTGGGGGTTAAACAAGTATGTAATACTGGCAACATTGTATACAGTTTAATTTATATTGCATTATAGTATTGCAGAGCATAGTAGTGGGTGTATGAATATACCACTTTCCCCTTTTTATCACAGGTGACCAGGAGGTTGGTCCCTGTTCCCTTCCCAACTTGATATCAGTGTCTCTTCAGACTCTTATGATGATGGTGGCCAAAGTTAGGCACAGGTGAAGTTTGCAGAGGTTGAATCTGTCACAGAGGATGATATCCCTCTTCTGCCCACATCATCACTGTACACAGTCAGTGTGTCTATGCATACCCAGTCACCTGAGGCCACTGATATTAGACAGACAGAGGGTGGGGAAATTGAACAGGAAAGTGTGGCTACTATGGCTGCAGTGAGTGTTGATACTGGCCATAGCCAAAGAGATGACGGGGTTCCACTCAGGCAGATTGATAGGGGTGTTCATATGAGGCCTGCTGTACCTCCAACACCTGTTGCAGGTGTTCCATCATGTGTCACTCAGCTTATGTTTAGGGCCATCAAGGAGGCACAGAACCATACTGAAAGGTTATGGATGCAGCACAGTCTGACATCCGTGGCTACCTCCACTGCGTTGCTGATACCTTGGATTGGTTGACTGACACAGTGGAAAGACATTGGTCTGAGAGATATCGCAAAATATCTGTTTTGGAATGGTTATTGTCTGTGATGGAACATCTGGTTGGAGTTGATTGTTGAACTCATGGACATAGGTCGGCAACTACATCTGCTGAGAGTCCACATGGCACTGCTCAGTCACGTTCCCATAGTGGCAGTACATCCAGCGCCCGAAGCGAGTGTGCTGCCCTCAACAAGATGTGGCAGGCCATGGGCTTATGGTCCTGGACATTCCCATGGAGGACATGGTCTCAGCAGACAGCAGTTAGGTAGCAGCACCACTTCTGACCATGGGCATGGAGATGCCAGTGCAATACTTGACAGAGCCAGTTCCTGTGTTCAGGGGTAGAGATGATAAACTGTCAGCTCTGCCATGCATGGCTCAAAACTGTCCAACATACAGTCACATAGCTCAAGCACTGAGCTTGACTGTATTCACACAGACACTCAGACACCACTGTTGCAGTCAGGTCACCTGCAGACACACACATGGTAAATTCCATGGTCCATCTTGCCTGTTTCCCTTCCAGACTCACACATATGATTGGTAACCTATTGGATCAGCCTAGGCCTCCTGCACCATCACACAACAACCTGTGCAAGTGATGATACCTGTGCTACATTCCTGTCATCCTTGTCATTGATGCAGGGAAATGAAACTATGTGTCTGATGCACAGCGTGACTATCTAAATTAGTATGTATTTGTTTAATCCATTGTTGCTTTTGACATGCCACTTATACTGGTCACTGACACTGACAGATATTCTGTGCTGCCATTTGCAATGAGTAAACTGCATTATTTTATATACATTAAGTTGGATGATGTTGTAATGGCTGTATACTTACACAATGATGGTGTCTCATAGAACTGGTAATGTTTCAGATTCAGGATTGTGTAGGACACATCTATGGGTACACAGCAGCAATAATCCCATAAACGTCAGAGCGCAGGATGGAATGTCAGCACAGAAGCAAAATACCTTCACAAAGGTAAAGCAGTATAGGTGCATGGCTCCATAGCTTCATATGTGTATCACAGGCTGACAGGGACAATGGCATCATGCAGCCTACTCCTACATCTGTAATCTCTGACATGATGCAGTACCCTTGTTAAGTGTAAGCAGAGTTTTGGGATTTGATACATCTACAAGCTGTGCTATAGGAGATGAACCATCTACAATTTCCTTGTGTCCATTAAAGAGATTTGTTCTAAACCAGTTATGATTGCCTTGTTCCACATCCCATTGTGTAGCTTGTACATGATGTGCATAACAGAAAAAGTGTGCTTTACATGGATAGGAAGCCTGTTACATATAGTGTGTAGTGTTAGGGTTACATACCTGTCTCTCCAGCATGTCCTATTTATAGCACAGTTAAGGTGCAGATGTGTAGAACAGGTACTTGTTGTGCTAGTCCTGTCTTGGATGTGCAGGTGGTACACAGTGGGATCTGACACCTCCATTTCTGGCAGCCATACACCTCCCCTCCAAAGCATGTAGGAGACAGAATACACAGTTACAGCCTTGACATGGTCTGCATTGGGCATATTATGCATACTGTGTAT
The DNA here is from genome assembly GCF_019279795.1 of Protopterus annectens. NCBI lineage: Eukaryota > Metazoa > Chordata > Ceratodontiformes > Protopteridae > Protopterus > Protopterus annectens. The sequence continues at coordinate 1,246,738,052 of NC_056725.1, forward strand.
TGGGTTACTGTGGTACCTCTCTGGCTGTTACATGTGTCAGATATGCCTGTGTGCTTACATACCAAAGATGGCATTGCACTCACTGATACGTGTGATGAGTGACACATACAGTGTAACAATGACATTCTGGGATTTACATGCCATACCTGTCTCTATAGGTTGTACAACAGTGCACGGAGCCCCACGTCTAAACTGACCAGTGAAAGTTAAAAGATAGATCACTCCCTGTATCCATAAGTCCCTGACTAATGGGTAAACTGTATACGCTATTTAAATGATATTTTCCAGGGAGTGGATGACTTGCAAAAGTATAATATTGTGCATTCCTTGGCATGTAGTATTGTCAATGGCTCTGACACTCTGACAACACCTGAATGTGTGTGTCAGCCCATCCTTGTTGGTTCTCTGTGGGATTCAGTGACAGCTTCTTATTTGCAATCATCTGAGTCTGAGGTCACTAACAGTGGCTGTGACTGCAGAGAAGGGAATGGCAAGGAGGGGTAATCCCAGTAATGATGTGTGTGGGTAGTCCACTGGTGACTGTAGTGCTGGCCTACATAATCCTATCTTCTCAAATAACGAGTGTCAGATGCATGGCTATCCAATTGCTGATATACAAGTTTGTAAGTATCCTCTACAGTGTGTCCACAATGCCTGATGGCCTAATCATGTCAAATGCCTTCTTAGGCCATAGTAGGTGGAGTGAGTCATTTTCCCCTCATCCATCACATACTGTAACAATCGATGAGGTGCAATGCTTAGGGTAGGCATGATCTGACCTTGAACAAAGAACACTGGGTTTGCGCCAGTGTCTGCAGGTGTACTACATTGTTAATGATCATTTACATGATAAGTCTTTTCATGGCTTTAAATGTAACTCTACTGAGACATCTGGGGACACTGCTTGTCACTGCATCCTACTTGCCCTGTGTGCAACTAAGTATTGAAGTTAATTTCATCATGGTTTCCAGTAAGGTAGTCATCCAACATGTCTGTGTCTGTAATGAGCATAGGGAAGCAGTGGAGGGAGTCATCCATACACCCTGGGAAAGGTAAGGAGGGTGTGTTTACACAGTAATTCTGCAGTTGCACACCACTCAAACTGTGTACTGTGATGACACAATTACCATGTGAAGAATGCTGACAAGAGGGGAGTCCCCTGAATTGCTGGTGCCTGCCTACTATAACTGCTCATCTCACCACAACCACTCTCTTCTGGGATACCATGCTCCTACACTTTGTCTCTCATGAAAACCAAAACATTAGTACCAAACCCCACATGAGGAGCAGGCCTGTTTGTTCATCCACATAGTTGTCCCATGTCATGCAAGGCTGTGTAGGCCTGACATCCCCCTTTCCAGGTAGATGCTTTGAGTAGTAATCAGAGCAATCATTACAGTTTGGCATGTATTATGCCTTCCATTCCAGGGTTCTTAGGATTTCAGTAGGATAATGAGTGGATGGTGAGTCTGAGCACAGCTGCCGCATCACAATATGGTGTTCAATGTCTGGTGACATAGACGTACAAGGTGCTCAAGCAAGCACCACAGTAGCAGTGATCCCTGTTAAGTGACAATTTCACAGCAATTCATGCAGCCTGACCTTCAACAGCCTCATGGTGCATGTCTGCGTTCCATGGATCTGAGGCATACTGCATAGGAGTGGCCACATTTTGCAAAACTGTGTGTACCCACACATGTCCTACATATGTCATACTGTACATTTATGTAACTGGAACACATGACTGTGCTCCCAAATCATGTCACACAACATCCATTTGCTGTCTGGTTGCTTGACAGGCAGTGTAGACTAGCAAGGCCAGAGTAATGTATGCAGAGTTGAACAAGTTCTCTGTGCATGCATGAACATCCACATCTTCACTGCAAGGAGTGCCTACAGTGTGTTTGAGGCTGTCAACCCCAAGGGTGTAGCAGCATGACCTAAACTTTGCTGCAGTTGTACATTGTCACATTTGTAGGTATGCTATTTTGACCATGTCTAATCACAGGATTATGGTTAATCCAAGGGCCACATGCCTGGTAAAGCATTGTACTCACTCGACCGTGTTATAGCACACTGTCAGGAGCTGTGTTACATTAAGAGAACTACATAAAGGTGATAACATGTTACATTTCAGCATCTGTCAGACCACTGCCTAATGAAGATCTGCTGTGACATTCACAAAAGCAAGACTGTATTGCTAATGGCATTATTACTGACCTCTGTTGAGATGTGGACAGCGTCCTTGCCCCCATATTGCTGTGCCATAAAAACCCAGACAGCAGAACCCCCATCTATTTAGTCTTATACACTACAGAGCACAGTATTTATAGGGCATGCCACAGCTGACATCTGTTTTAGATGTGACTGCTGGTGAATACTAGTGGAGTACATAAAGTAGGCTTGTGTTGAACAGCATGTGTGGGATGCAGGGTGACATTGCTTCTCAAGTGTTCTCTGCATCTAGTAGCCTAGCAGTCAGATAACTGTTTTTTTATCCTAGCTATGTGTCTACAGTAGCCATTTTGGCCATATGTGATTGTTTGCATTTGGATGGGCAAGCCTGTGGATCAAAATGATGTGCCCTGTCAATGCACGCATAGACAACATGATAGATAACACCACCTGTTCACCTGTTGGTATATGTGATGTGACATCCAGCAGGCACAGGGGGCTGTAGGGAAGTGCATTATCTACTGTTGAGCCCTTACATTTGGTCCTTTGAGCAACATTATCTATGTGTCATACTGCAGCTTTAATCACCATTATCAGGGTATGTAGGACAATACAGATATACACAGACATATAAACATATACCTGTAGATAACAGGGACATAAATATACATGAAGGTGTGTGTGTGTGTGTGTGTGTGTGTGTGTGTGTGTGTGATATATGTATATATATATATATATATATAGTGGGAGGTTGTCGTAATGGTTAAGGTGCTTACCTTAGAAACACAAGGTGCAGGGTTTGATTCTGACATGGGGTAATTGGGTAGGATTAAAAATGGCCCATAAGGGCAGTTTGCCTAGTACTAACCTATGGACCTATTTGTGTTATGTAGATGTATGTGGAGAGACAGAGATGTATATATATATATATATATATATATATATATATATACACGTGTGTGTGTGTGTATAGATGTGTGCATATATATAAATATATATATATATATATATATATATATATATATATATATATATATATGGAGAGTGAGATACTGACAGACAGATATGCATATATATATATATATATATATATATATATATATGTATCTATAGACATATCCATATATAACACGTCATTTTGAGTGGAGAGAACAGAATTGTGCTCTGCTTAACTAAGTGTATGAATATGCCCAGTATGATTTTTGCTAGTTATAAACTGACTCCAGCCCACACCTACCTGTACTCCAGTCCAGGATTTGTGTGTTACACAAAATGCCACCTGTCTGTGTTTCTGCACTGCTGTACGTCACTGAAATTTGCTACAACTTTCTTCAGTTGTGTGATGTAATTAATATGTGACAAAGGTTAATAATATTACACCACATGAAGACAGACAGTCTGTAAAACAAAACGTAATACTACTTGACATCCAAAATAAGTGGTTGTATCTAGATTAGAACCACAAACACCACCAAACAAGCTAATTGCCCTACTCCTTTGAGCCACACAAGCTGCATGACAGCAGTGATCATTCATCACATAATCAACTGCATACATATGTATATTGTTATTCCTGTATAAAGTAAGATATAGAATGTATGATCAGTTTCCGTGTTACTGTCCTAAGACTGCCTGGCATGCTGATATACCACTGATGAGTTTGTGTTACAGCAGTTACAAGGGAACACTGTTGTTTTGGGGGTGTTGAAACACTACTGAATGCTCTGTTGGGATACACAGTAGTCTGACTATCATATCACCCACTGTCTAACATCTACCTTGACAGATGCACCAGTAATCTGTTGCAGTAGGACTGCATGACTATTCTGTGCATGAGGCCTAGTGAATACATATGGATACCAGGTAGTGGAATGGGCATTGGTAGTCCCATGTGGATGTAATTTCTGTCCATGTAGCCCACTATATTTAGTTGCATAATGTACCAGATCCATACATACAATGCCATATGATAATAATCCTTACGAGTACTGTGTAGGTTATAGACTTTCCTTGCAAATGTAGCAGCTGATACAACCGTAGTTCAGTCGCTAGGGCCCCAGGTTGTCAGTGAATGTGCTATGCATTGCCTCTTAGCCAAAGCTAAGGCATACTGAGCATGCCTACGTCTGCCTGCAGTGACATCAGCAGGGGGTTCTTCTTCTGTGTCCTCCTGTGACTGTGGCTGTGGTGACCTAGGCACTGGTGGACAGATGTGTATCCCGTCCCTTTGCTGATCCTGCTGCAGCTGTTTCCACAGGATCATATTGTGTAACATGTCACATACTGTGAATATATGTGCACATGTGGCTGAAAAATACTGCAGGGCTCCACCAGATACATCTAGGCACTGGAACCATGAATTCAGCAGCCCAAATGCAGGCTCTATGATGTTCCTAGTTTGTATTTGTGCTGCTCACCAGGTGGAGCCTTGTTGTATATATGGGTGCAATCTGTGGCACCCAGTACCTCAGGATAGTGTGCTACATGATATAACTGTTGCATATTGCTGACTCTCACCACAGGGGATGGGAGAAATGATATGTGCTCACTAGTGTATCATAGCATAGCATTCTGGAACTGTTGGATTATCCTGGATGTAGATGCCTGAGACTCCCCCATCATGTCCCCAGTTGGTCTTTGAAATGTATCTGTAGCTAGTACCTTTATTTACACTGGGGTGGGTTCCCCTCTGCTGGCTCTGGTTCTGAGTTGATGGTATCAAAGCTTAGTGAGTTCTTGTAATATGTCCCTGTCCACACTGCAGTGCTCTACAATCTCCAGCTCATGTAGCTCTTGGGAGGTTACCCTGGGCCTGAACACTCTTCTCCTTCTCAGCCTATGCCTATTATCAGCAGCAGCAGCACTGACTTCAGCATCTAGCACATACAGATTAAGCAGACCTGAAGCAGCCCCTAGCATTATCTTACTTAAAATTCCCAAGTCTGTACTCCAGTGGTCCAGAGTATTGGGAAAATCAGAATGTAGGGTGCATGCATACTTTATACAGGTCTTTTATAGGTCCAGCATGTGTGATTGGCTAATTATTATGCATTTCACCTGTCTAGATTCTAATTAATATAATTTACTGTCCCTACTTTATTGCACAAGGCAGTGCTCTGTGCTTTGTAACACAGCATAGCTCATGCAAAAGTCAAAATCAATCACTGAATATATCCGGTTTTAATTACTTGCTACCTACATCATCACTATGACCAGGGTGGTCTTTTTCACATGAACACACTCAGCTAAGTGGCGCACCGCACAAACATGCACACCAGGATTTTAAAAAATTCTTAAAACTAATGGGACACAACCCCTTGCTGGCATCCACATCCAGTAGAAATATCAACATGGTGTAGGAGACTACACCAAAGTGATCTGTAGACATGGCTGCTTCTTTTACTGATTCAACAAATTCACCTAATTTGCATACGTATTCATGCTGACAGCCTGGTAACTTTACGGTTTATAGCTGTGTGACCTAGGCAACAGCACCAATGCACCAATGAATGGATGAGACTCAATGTTCTATAATACATTTCTGACAAATATAAAATATTTATATATTTTTTATTTATTTTTCAGTTTGGCATGTTTGCACACTGCGGCGCAGAGTGCAAACATGCCAAAATCATTAAAAATATATATATTTTTACATATTACCTTGCATTTTCAGACATCCATAATGCATTTTTCACACATCAATGTATGTGATTTAACCATTTCAGCAGAGTTATGTCCATATTTGTGGACTTTTACATCCTCTTCTTTCTGTGTTTACCCTGTACACAGAAAATCACTGCATACACTATGGACACAGACACAGGGTCTACACGGATGGCCTTCTGCTTGTTAGATGGTTCCACCTGGGTCATTTGCATACGATTCACCAGGTTATGAGGTAATTTGCATTACACAGAGCTTTTGATGATGGCGTGTGCTTGCGCTCTGCTAAGCGGCGCTTACTGAATCTAAAACCATTCACTCTCATTTACGAATCACGCCATGATGTGCACACAAAAAAAAAAAATCATGCAGGCTTTAGTGAAATTTCTCCTCTGTTCAAAAACTGGAAACAAAATATTTTAGGCAAATGACCAGTTTTGTTTGGAAGCCATGATAGCTGATGATGGTTATATTGTACATTTGCTATATATGTTATACAGATATTGAAAGTTTTACATCAACTTTCCTAGCTAAGTTCTGGTATGAGCTGTAAAATACAAGATTTGGATGATAAAATCAAGACTAAAGTATGTAGTGCTGACACTAATTTAAAAAGTCTGTCATGTACCAGAATCCACCACATCACACATGCACTTAAGTCTCTCCACAACAGGTACAAGTATGACTCTGTCATTGTCCATGTTGGTGTGAATGACTTGAGACGTACCTCCGGACTATATGAAGAGAGACTTGATTGAACTCTCAGAGTATTTGTCCTAGGCAGGTATGAACCTAGCCCTAAACAGCATCCTACCTTCAATAATGATACCACAATACCAACAAAAAATAACTGACTTCAACAATTGGCTTAGTTTCTGGTGTCATTCCAAGGAGATCCAGTACCTGTCTGCCTGGGATGACATGGTTGATAGGCCTCGATGCTTTGCCAGAGATGGCCTGCACCTGTCACCCCTTCAATTCTGGATTCTGGCGAAGGCTCTTGCTTCCCCTGTTGTGCCTTTTTTAGGCAATGTCACAAAGGTAAATCTTCCATCATAAAAGATTTGTCAATAAGCAAATTGAAGGTCATGCTGCTTAATGCTAGGAGCCTTAACCTGAAAATACACTGACTGGAGACCCTCCATGCACTGGAAGTTGCTGACATATGTGCAGTCACTAAAACTTGGTTCAAGGCTGCAGAGAGCACCCTGGCTTTACCAAGCTATACCTCATTCCACACATTCTGACCCCAAAATGAAGTTGGGAAGACTAAGGATGGTGGAGTCTCTATATTCGTTAAAGATAAGCACACTTCCAGAATAGTTTGAAAGCATGATGCACTAAAACTACTCCAGGTGCAACTGACAGTTGGCAAGACAGCCATCCAAGTTATAGCCAACTATAGACCCCCCTCCATGACTCAGGATGCCCACTCCTCCTACCTTGACCTACTTGACTCCACAAGATACCCCCCTAACACCATGATCCTTGGTGATTTCAACTACCCCACCATAGACTGGGTGAACTATTCCTGCACTAAAGCACTCACTAATTTCTTGACTTCCTCAGTTCTAACTCACTAGACCAGCTCATCTCATCCCCCACAAGGAGAGATAACATTCTGGATTTGGTTCTCAAAAACATGGGTGACCACTGCACCACTCCCATAATAAGGTCTTCCCTGGTGATATCAGATCATCGGTCTATCTCTCTCTTTGAGACTGTCACCAAGTCCCTGGATGAGGGAAAGTGAGTACATACAGCTTACCATGATTTGGCCAAAGCCTTTGACACAATCCCCCACTCAGGCATCATCGTATAGCCAACACAACTTGGCATAAATCTTTATCTCATTATGTGGGTGGCCAACGAGCTCACTGGTAGGACCTACAAGGTCAAAATAGGTGCCTTCACCTCTGACAGCAGACCTGTCATTAGTGGTGTTTCCCAGGGATCTGTCCTGGGACCCCTACTGATTGGCATCTACTTCTCAGTGGTCCAATCAAAGACAAAAGGCCTGTGACTGAACAGGTTTGCTGATGACTGTAAGTTGGAAAATGTCACTGACTCCCTAAATGATGTTAACATACTGCAAGAGGGTCTCACAGCAACAAATGACTGGTGCCAAAGTCATGGCCTTAAGTTAAATGCAAAAAATATATTATCATGCCATTCGACAAAAACATGGTCCCTATTGATTACCACATCAATGGCAATCCCATAAGCACACAGCCTGTGTTGAGAGACCTGGATACACAGGTTGACAACAATCTCATATTCGACCATCATGTAGTGGCAGTGGTCAGAAAAGCCTTTTACTTGGCTCATCTCATATGAAAAGGGATTGCATCCAGAAAAAAGGAGGTTCTTACTTCTCTGTACTCTTCTCTCATTAGGCCAATAATTAAGTATAATGCCCCACTTGGTATGAACCTTTCCAAACACCTGCACTAACTGTAAAGGCCACAGAAATACCTTGCAAAGAGAATCCATGGCTTCCAGCACCTGTTCTATGTGGACAGGCTCAAATCACTATCACTCTACTCGGTATCATGCAGATTGTTCAGAAGTGATCTGCATCTTGCCTACAAGGCAATCTCGGACCCTGCCCTACTAGAGATACTCCGTATCTGTAAGTCTAACTTCTCATGCATTACCCACTGAAAAGGCCTAAATCTAATATGCAACATCAACAAAACCTGCTGGACAGAAAAGTTTGTCTCCCTAAAGGGTGCCCCATCTCTAGAATAGACTTCCCATACACGTCCTTGCTGACCCTCTTCAAGTGCAGCCTTCATGAGTGGATGGGAAACCAAAAATTTGCCCCAGGGGTTCCACATGTGTCTCACATTGACAAAGGCAACAGATGCTGACTGAGGTTTTTATTTGGGATAAACTCTTGGCTAGGCTTGTAAGGGCCCCAGGGCCATTAGCCTAGTAAACTCCTATGATCCTAAGAAGTGTCTGAACATAATTACAGCAAACCCAGTTCAGAAACTACTGAATTTAAGGTACAGAGTATCTGAAGTTAATAAAAGTCAACATTTTTATAGTTTGTCAGACAAAGAGAAAATGCAGAATATTTATTTTGATTTTAAATGCATTATTAAAAATACAGAAATACAAATTGTAGAGTTCAGAGGGAAAGACAGATGTCCTAAAGAGTTTTTCTTACATGAGTGAGGGTCTATTATACTTGATGATAGAGTATCATATCAAAATCAACATTTTTATAGTTTGTCAGAAAAAGAGAAAATGCAGACTATTTATTTTGTTTTTAAATGCATCATTAAAAATACAGAAATACAAATTGTAGAGTTCAGAGGGAAAGACTGTTGTCCTAAAGAGTTTTTCTTACATGAGTGAGGGTCTATTATACTTGATGATAGAGTATCATATCAAACTATGTCCAGAAGCCATGCCAGTAACACATGCTCATGTAAAGTGGATGGTGCCCTAGAGGGAAAAATAGAACAGGAGATTAAATGTATGAAATATTTCAGTATGTTAGGCACAGCGTATTGCAAAGGTCAATTGCATTGCAAGTTGTGAAGTAAGACAAGTTAGTACTTTTGTAGACCAACAGTATCTCAGAAAATAGAACCAGAGAGAACAGTACCTTTTACAGAATGTCAAAATAGTGCTTGCTACTTCACCTAAAACATTTTTTAGTACTTGAAGCCAATCAGTGATACTTTTCTGATTAAAACAGATGAGGCAGGTCTTAATGCTGTGTACTTTTAATATACCCTTATACAGACATAGATTTTCAAAACTAACATTAGGAAGTATTCAACACTAGATGGCAAACCAAATTAAGCTGTTGAACAGACCAAGGATACCAGGTTTGACTGCTTCCCTATTAAATAAGTGAACGCTCAATGTTTTGAATGTCGCTTTATCGACAGCTAAATGTCGAAAAGTCCAAACCCCGAACAAACGGTTCGGAAAAAAAAAAAAGCCCAAATAAAGTGAGGGGCTTGCCACCCACACCCCCCGATGTGGGGGCTGTGCCCCCACACACACCCTACTTAAATATGCCAACTCCAAGATCTTACCACAGTGGAGGAAATGGCAAAATCCCGAAAACAGCCCAATTATTTTTTTTACCTAGGAAAAAAATCAATGTTCTGTTTGTTCGGGATTTGGCCTTTTTGACATTTAGCTGTCGACAAAGCGACGTTCGAAACATTGAACGTTCACTTAAATAATAGGGAACTATTTGAATATGAGTGCATATGGATGATAAAGTGTTAAAATGCATGAATCATCATCTAACATTTCTCAGGATACTAACAGATGTTGATCATATCATAGTAATTACATACCTCTCAACTGTACAGATTTTTACAGAATGTTCAGATTTCTGCCTCAAATTTTTGGTTCGGTTTTCACAAAATTGTGGTTTCCGGGCAAATTAGTGGCAAATCATTAAAGACTGAAGTTAGAAAATAGTGACATATATTTGAGTTTCAGACTTCATACCGTTCAGAAAATTCATGCTAATGCAAAACCTGTTATTTTATCAAATTCATAAGTTTGTAAGAGCAATATTTAAAATTTGTTCTTGTTTTTAGGCCTTTGTCCACTTTTATTCATGGCTTTGTTCAGATTTCTTGCTTTAAGATTTTGAGAGGTATGACTAATATACAGACTGCTACAGACAACCCCTTTTAAAACAATTCTTGGGGATAATATAACACCTGTCCAAAATCAAACCACACTTGTCAGATACTACCCCCAAGCACACTGAAGAGGAAGCAGTTTGGGTTGTCAAAAAATAAGACAAGAAGTTTTAAACTACTGAAGAGTACACTAATTACTACAACTATACTTACCTCATTCACTCCAATGGAGCTCAGGAAGTTTGCACTGTAACTTCCAATGGGCGGAGCCTAAGCCTTTTGACAGTATCAAATTATGTCCTCACATTTCAAACAAATGCTCATATCTCTAGAACCATAGGGGTTATGAAAGAAGTATAAATGGCAGACTCTTCAGCACAAACTCTTTTATAAACAGAGATCTCTCAGGGTAAGGTACCTGCTATGTCCCCAAACGAAAAATGTCTATATCAAGGTGCAGGTACTCCACGACTATCGAAGCCAACCATCAACCAAAAAAGCAAAAATCAATAAAAATTTTTTTGAACAGCAAAAGAACTTTATTCCATGGGTTGTTAGCGCTTTCACGTCTACTCTGGACGCTTCTTCAGACTTTAATAAAACACTTCATCACTTCTGTATTTAAACACTTATCAATTAAACAGTTAACCAATGAAAGCCTTTGTATGAATACATAACTATAAAAAGTCAGAAACTTCTAAATAGATAAAAAGTCAGAAACTTATATTGTGAACATTTAAAATTCAAAATTCAACATTGACACTAAAATGGATGTAGTAATAGATTATTACTGTTATTAACATTTCAGATGGCAAATAGCATATACATATTTAAAAATACATGAGCATATAAAAACAGCATGTAATAAAAACATTTCAAGTGTATGAAACTACTGAAAAACTTCTAAAAATACATATTCCTACTAACACCAAGAAACATGAAAATGTCAAATGTATAGCAATAAATAACTGCTAATGCTTCAGATGCTGACTGACTAGAAAGGGTTTCAAAGTAACCCTCTCATTGAGGCCATGTCCTTCATCTGCTTTCATTCTGATGATCCATTTACATTCTTCCCTTTCAGTGAAGTTACTTACATTGCCTAATCTCAATGTGGTGTGTATCAATTCAATAACTAAAAACTCAAAGGTGTGTGTGGTGCCTTGCGATAGAACATGTCTAGCCAGTGCGTTCCAGTGCGTTCCTGTCATTCTCCCTGTTGATCGCATATAAATGCTCTCTAATCCTTTCCCTCAACGTTCTATTCGTCACACCGACATAGAAAGCCTGGCATTTGGTGCAGATGGCTAAATAAACTATGTTCCTAGTCCTACAGTCTGCATAATGATCAAATTTATATAGCACACCTGTGTCCGGGTGCCTAAAGTTATTCCTGCCCAGTATGTATTTGCACTGATTGCAACTGCGACATGGAAAGGTACCCATTCTGACAGTAAGTGGTTGATCTTGAAGTTGCCGTTCATAACATAACATGTTTCTTAAAGATCTAGTATTCTTGTAGGAAAAACTGGGGTGAGGACCTACAAGTGCTCTAAGCCTATCATCCAACAGTAGGATACCCCAGTTCTTTCTAATGACATTAGTAATACTCTTATTCTTGTTGGTAAATGAAAGTACCATCCTCTTTTTACTTCTAATAAATGGCCTGTTTTGTTTCACCTGTTCACTAGTTGCTATCCTAATGTGGGGTCTAGGCTTTCTATGTCGGTATGACGAATAGAACGTTGAGGGAAAAGGTTTAGAGAGCATTTATATGCGATCAACAGGGAGAATGACAGGAACGCACTGGAACGCACTGGCTAGACATCGCAAGGCACCACACACACCTTTGAGTTCTTAGTTATTGAATTGATACACACCACATTGAGATTAGGCAATGTAAGTAACTTCACTGAAAGGGAAGAATGTAAATGGATCATCAGAATGAAAGCAGATGAAGGACATGGCCTCAATGAGAGGGTTACTTTGAAACCCTTTCTAGTCAGTCATCATCTGAAGCATTAGCAGTTATTTATTGCTATACATTTGACTTTTTCATGTTTCTTGGTGTCAGTAGGAATATGTATTTTTAGAAGTTTTTCAGTAGTTTCATACACTTGAAATGTTTTTATTACATGCTGTTTTTATATGCTCATGTATTTTTAAATATTTATATGCTATTTGCCATCTGAAATGTTAATAACAGTAATCTATTACTACATCCATTTTAGTGTCAATGTTGAATTTTTAATTTTTAATTTTTAATTTTCACAATATAAGTTTCTGACTTTTTATCTATTTAGAAGTTTCTGACTTTTTATAGTTATGTATTCATAAAAAGGCTTTCATTGGTTAACTGTTTAATTGATAAGTGTTTAAATACAGAAGTGATGAAGTGTTTTATTTGTCTTACACGGAAGCGCCAGTCTAAGACTATGACGGCAGCACACCATGCATATTAATGAGGGTGCGCTGCCTCAACTCTAAAGCGTACACGGAGCGTGGACGAGTGTAGGGGGCATGGCGGACTGCCTAGCAGTCCAAAAATCCACGCCCCTGCAATGACCAAACTTGAGAAATGTCGAGTTACATGAGCGAGTCTGCTCACATGTCTACATTGTAACACTACACTCCCCCATATGTTAAACCTCATACAAATTTAAAAATTAAAAGAAATTTATTTTTTTTTGTTTTATTTCCGATATAGCTGCTCTTATTTACGCGTGTTTGTGCAGGTTTGCCCATTTTTTAGCTACAGTTAGCAGCTTAGACACTGAAGAGGATAATAAGAAAAATATAAGCAAATTAAGCAAAATAGCGATAGCGTAGTGGATAGAACCTTCGCACAAAGAGGAGGCATTCCCAGTTTGAGTCCCACTACTGCACGGTCCATTTTCTGTTGGAAATCTGTATACAAAAATATTTCCTGACATTTATCATGTATAAGTTTTGTAAAAAGCATTCAAATGTTATATGTAGTAGTTAATGAATTATATATATATATATATATATATATATATGAAGGTGAAATGGTTATGCATTCTGAGGCATGAGTAACTTATTTTAAGTAATATAAAGCACTGCTAAGCACATTTTACCAGTATTGAGCATATTTACATCCAATTGCTCATAGCTGAGCACCGCGTTAGCAAGTGCAATGTCTTTACGCGCATCTGCGCACCGCGCCAACCAGTGCAACGTCGGGCAATGTCGGGCAATGTCGAGCAACGTTGGGCAAAGTCGGGCAAAGTTGAGCAAAGTCGGCTAAACATGGCTACACCTCCTTTACTGTACCTTAACCATTCAGGTCTGGCCAGTAGGAAAATAAAAAGCAGTGACAGGGCTCAAACTCAAGATACTGCACACTATAGTCACAGTACATAACCACTAAGCCATAACAGTATTTCATAACCATGCACTTTCAACAGACACATATCTATCAAAGGAATTTTAAACATTGCCAACATCAGTTAAGCAGGTGTGCCTACAGCTGAGTTTTTTCAAAACTGGCCAATCACAAATAAATGCAGGAAATGAGGCATATTTAAGCTCCACAGGCAGGAATACTTGCCATAACTGGTTGTAGCTCCCTTCTGCAGTCAGCATGGCCAGTGTTGGAGGAGGCACTCGATTTCGAGTGCAACGCTGGGGCATTGAGGAGTCCAAAGTAATGGTTTGGCTCCTTGTCCACAATCATGAGGAAAGACTCCTGTGGGGCCAGTACCAGGGCACCCAATATAAAATGGAGGCCTGGAACAGTCTTGCTCGTGATCTCACCAGTGCCACTGACATTCCTCGGACTGGTGAGCAGGTCAGGCACCATTATTCTGACCTGAAGCGACGTAAGGAGGATCAACTGGACCAGTGGATCCAGGAATCCCATGTGATGCCTAATGCCCCAGTACTGAGTAAGTAGCCATTGTATTAAGTAGTTAAGAATTGCTATGCTTGTCTATACTATGGATAGGTATATCTCAATATCACTGGATTTACTTTACAGCTGCAGGTGTCCGGGCTATGAATCAGCAAGCCCATGAAGATAAGTTGCAAAGGCTGCGTCATCAGGCAAGTTAGTAATTATTCTGCATGCACTGTTATATAAAATAAATGAGAGAGCCTTGAAAAAGTGTTTTAACCCAATAAATAAAGGTGTAATAATCCTTTAATAAATGTATAATTCCTGGAGTGCGTCTGTGTCATTTTCTTTGATATGTTGTTGTACTGTTGTATTTTACAAATAGTACTGTTGTATTAAGCAGTGTTAACCCATACTCGGGTAGGCCCATATAACGTGGATGAAGGGAGTGCCAGTAGCTTTTATGCACATTTACAGCCCTCAACTGTTGATTCATGCCCAGCATGTACAGGTTAATCTGGCACATGAGTAGCTTGGTATTGTGTTCCCCAGAAATGTCAGTGTGCTGTCAGAAATGTAGGGAGCTGTTAACATATAACTGATACTTTCACCTGAACATATCTAGATACTTATATTAAAGTAGAGCTGTCAGTGTACCATCTTAGCAGTAGTGTGTGTGAGCAACTCTCAAAATATGTAGCAGTAACATCTGCATCTTGGACAGTTTGTAAGTTACAGCTCATGTGTATAATCATCTAGCAAAATCCAGTTGCACAATATAAGGACATTGGGTAGTGTAATAATACATGCAAGGGACATATAACTGCAGTTAATAGGTATGTAGTGAAAATTAGAAGGATATATAAGTTGTTAATTGAGCTATCTTTTTTCATCCTACTGTATGTGCATAAAAAAATGCAATTCCACACCTCAATTGGTATGTCTAATCTCAAAACATTTGTTGGGACATATGTCCTATTGGTTTATAAATATTTGCATTTATTTATATGCATGTGCCCTGTTAACATACCACAATATTGGTGGCCTGTTGCTATCAATTCAACCTACATGCTGTTGTAATGTCCACTATTGTTCTATATATGCATATGCTATCCTTGATTTTCAACTGTTGAAAATCTGGTGTGTTGGGTTAATGGGAATACTTCTGCATGCTTTTATAATTAATTGGGAATCCTGTTGACTGTTACTAACCCATATCTTTATTAAACTCTCCAAAACATAGTTTGTAGGGGAAGGCTGGTCCCAGTGGACCCACCTGTCCCACCTCAGCTGGCCATGGCACCTGGCACCAGCAGGTCCAGTGCCCAGCCTGGGACCTCCTCCTCCATTGGCCCTGTGCCACCTTTGGGTGGAAGCACTGCAGGAGATGGGGCTTACCCCCTCATGCAAGCATGGGTGGAAGAGGGCCACCTATCACCCTTCGAACGGTCCAGGCTGTGGTGCGTAGAGAGATTGAACGTTCTGTTGCAGAACCTCTACGCCATCTTGAGAAATGAGTGGTGCAACTCCCTGGTCAGCCTGCCCCTCCTACACAGTCCCCAGCACATCCACCATCTGGGCTGTGAAGGTACAGTGGTGACTGCACATGGGTGGGGACCTCAGTCCCACTGTTTCCATCTGTGGGCTCATGGGCTTGCGATTTCCAAACATCCCTCACCATCACAGGTGTTCACCCACCACATGTGTCATATACCGCCCCTGTATGAGTCTTGTTTGTCTTGTCTGTTTACCTCCCCAACCTACCTCCCCAAATATACCTACTTCCCCTACCCCACATTCCACTCTCACCTGAAAAAAAAAAGGCAATCTGCTCTCAAAAAAAAATTACGCCCCATACATAGCTGTCCATTTTGCACAAATGTCCACTGGACACATAAAATGTAATTTAACTGGCATTACAACATACTTTGTTGTCTTCACCCCTCTCTCAGGGGTTGAAGGTTCCATATCTACCTCCAAATTTATTCCATATGCACAGCTGTTGCTGTTAAAGAAATGGGCAGCTGTGGACCTTCCTTACACCCGTAATGCATATCCCACGCTATCTTCCATATTGTCTTTCCCTCTTTGTGCCCCTTTTTCACCACTTTCCTATCTCCCCATTTTTCTTTTCTTTCAAAGAAATGAGTGCGGGGGTTAGCAGGAGTAAGCACTATTAAGCAGTAGTTAGCGGGTTTGCACTAGTGTGTGCTTGTTTGCACTTAGCTAAGCATTGTCAAGCATCGCACAAACCCGTGCAAACCTGCTTACAACTGCTTAAAAGTGCCTTAGTCACTCTGTATGTGAGGGCCCTTGTTCTGCTTAGGAGCAAAATAAAACACCTCTGTCAGTCTCAAACCCCAGACTTTGTACACACTACACAACATGAAGTACCACTAAGCCACGGTAGATATACAACCAGTTGGTGCTGAAATAAATATATCATGCATCAGAATGAGTGAATGTAGAGGAAAAATAGGAATGCCATACCGCACAACTTGTTCTGTGGATCTTTACTAACAGTTGTTGTGGGATTACATTACATGACTGTGATAAGAGAAGCAGCAATTCTAGCAGGAAATAATGTTACACCATCTCTTTACAACCCTACACAGTATCACAGCAGGACAAACACTGGCATATCTGTTTAGGGCAGAGGCCATACCCCCCAACTGTCCCTAATTTTCAGGGATGTCCCTGATTTTGACACAAATTTTAGCTCTGTCCCTCTGAATCCCTCCTAAAACTACTGACTTTGGGCATAAAGGTGGTGAATTACACTTAATGAATAATGACAATAATTAAGAGTTAGACACTTCTTTTACTTCAGAAAAGGTGTATTAATTCATATGCTCTGATTCTCTCAGTGTTTCAACTTAATGGCACTAATATTTTAAAGGTGTCCCTGAATTTTTCTTTACTTTTCCCTGAGTCTGTTCAAATATGCACCTGAGTGTTTGAGAGGTTTGGCAGAGGCAGAAACACATAGGCATATCAGCCTTTCTGCTGTTACACACTGTGCAAATAGCTTTGGAAGGAGCTTTGGAAGCATACCCTTATGTAGGAATAAAATAATGAAATACAAATGGATGTAGCCATGTACTGGTAACAACCAACTGTAACAATGCCATTGCTCTATTGCTGAAAAGACCTGTGTGCACAGACAAAAAAATAACAGGCTATTCTCTGGCTACCATGTGGATAGGTCCATAGTTGGGAGTTACACAGACAGACTACTTGCCTTAATAAACTAACATGTACACAGCAACCCTTTTAGTCCAGCAAGATAAAATCCACACAATACTACTTACATTCTCTGTACTTCTGCAACCCTACCCAAATGTAGAATATGCCTGTCTGTGTAGGGTCTACCAAGGATGTAGGTAAGCATACTCTCTGTACTGAAATGTGTCCAGTTTTCCTGAGCAGCTTGTGCTAATGTCAACACTAAAAAAGCACAAACTGTTTAGAACTGAGTAAATGAATTTTCACAGTATAGCAGTTCACAAACAATTCTTGTACCAAAGGAATACATCTCAATAACTAGCTTTGTATGGCAGTTAATTGTAAATGTTGAAAAGAAAGTACATCTTTCCATGTATCTTGGGGTAGCATTTTGAGGGATGAGTACATTTCTACACTGACAAGTGGGTACTGGAAGCAGCAACATTAGGTCTGAGTACAAAATGTAAATCTCTGGCTACACTCCTGGCTTCTGATATAAGAACTATACCAATCTTCTGTCTTAAACAATGATGTCCACAGCAAGCAAGGATGATCTCCATCTTGGAAAACTGAAAGGGCCATGCCTACCTGAGTTAGCAATTTATAGTACTGGGTTGCTATGACAGTGATTACTGCAATTACTACACAGCAGGCTGCATGCAATTAGCAAATGGTGGCCACTAATTGGTGCAGAGGCCATCACATGCTCCTGCAAATACCTACAAAAGCAGGCTGCAATCTCTACCAGCAAACTCAATCACTCTATTGCAGAGACTGACAGAAAAAAGGAAAAAGAAAAAGAAATACTACCAAATCATACAAAGGAAAGGTATGTGACACATATGTATTTACTGGCATGTAGTAGATGTTATTGAAGAATAGTCTACATAATGTGAACCGTCCATATGTGGCAGCAGTACTTATTTATGCAAAGATGTTCTGCTTAACCTGTGGGCAGTGGGACATACCTGTGAAATGTGTAGCTCAGCATTAAATGTCAAAGATCTGATCCATGTTATCTGTGTTCTGTACAGTAGTGTGGCCAATGGCTGTTGGGGGATTAGCGCTGACATTATAGAAACATGGGTGTGACAGAACAACACATGCATGATAGTCATATTAAAGTGCAGCTTAGCATTGGCAACTGCTGTAGCAGTCTAGTATGCGTATCTAGCATTTGTAGCTATATATACCCCCTAATGTTAGTGTGTGTGTTCATATGTGACATCCGTTTGTGTTGCAGCAAGGCCCAACAGTTCAGCTGTGAGGTCCAGGGTCTTACAACATTGTGGACCTTGTATGTGTATGCCACACACATACAGAGAAATATATATGTGTCATATATATTCACATCTGTATATGTGCATAGAACAGGGGACATATTGCAACTGTTTGTGAAGGGTGGATATATATATGTTGGTGAAGGTTAGTATGAACATATTTGTATGTAGGTTTTAGTGTGTGACAAACAAGACAGCATACAGTGCTGGTATATGATATGTGGTGGTTAAACACTGTGGGTGGTTTGTTCAGTTTGCAATGTTGAAGCCAGTAAGGCCTACTAAAGCTACCTGGACTGTGAACACCTTCAATGCATTTATCCCAAGAGTGTGCAATTTTATTACAGCTCACATCCTTTGTATAATTGATATTCTCACTATGAAAGGTGAAATGTACATGTGCCTACATATACATGTATATGTACACCAATGGATGTGTATATGTCTATATATATATATATATATATATATATATATATATATATATATATATATATATATATATATAGTCATACACACCTACATCTACTTGTTGCAATAGATTCTCTGTACTGTTGACTGACTGTGATGGTCAATGTGTTTGTGAATACGTCAAAGATATGTATCTGTGGGATAGCTGAAACTGTTTATGTCATGGTATTATGGGTTCTTGCTTTGATCCTAGCAAAAGCTGTGTATTCTGTTGCTAGGCAGAAAAAGTGCTATTGCATACAGTGTGATTAAGTCCCTTGGTTTTAACTAAGGTGTGTCACTGGAGGCTAAAGAACTACATCTATGATTATTGATTGGTACTGATGTTGAATCCAAATCCTGTGTGTACTGGGCCTGTACAGCAAAGTATGGTGTATGTCCACATTGCTTGCATCCACTGTTTTGTGTGGTCCCTGTATTCATCACAGATTACATTTCTCAAGATTAAAGCTGTGTATGTACTGACACACAGTACTGTATAGTGCACACTGAAAGCTTATCTGGGTTGTCATACCTTTGTGTCCTGTAATTATGTCTGATGTGTGTGTGGGTATGTCTGTAACATGTCCTTTGACATATGTGTGGTAAAACATATAACTGCATATCTAGCAACATTCCTAGTGTACTACAGCACAGCAGTATGCAACCTATATTCCCACTTGTGCACATATTTTGGCCATGGGTTTGCCATTAACAAGTTTTGTGGTATAATAGTAATACATTTACTGGACCTTACACTCATTGTGATGGATGATATATTTCTTTACACATCAGCTTGATGTATATCTGCTGTGGTTAGGTGGTGTATCATGTTACATACAGTGTGCCAGGTACTCTTGTATAGTTTTATATAGTGATTTTATTTTGTTGCTGTGTAGAACATGGTTCATTAGATAGAGAGTGAGCCAGGCACTTTCAAGCAGTTGTGGGGTGAGCAGTGATAAGTGGCAGTTAAAGTGTTTCACTCTCTGTTAGCTAATAGGTTGATATATATGGCAGTTCAGTGATATCTGTACTGTATAATGTTAAATGTGCCACATGACTTGATCAGATATATTTTCATATTTATGTCTTCCAGGGATCATGGCACATTGCAGGAACCCCAGTTACAGTAGTGCTGAAGATTATATAATTACTAGCAGTATGATTCAGCACTACAGTCTCATGTCACGAACCAGCCAGGACCAGCAGGAGCATACTGCAATGTGGCAAAATGTTGTCCACAGGGTAAATGAGGTAGGCCTGCATAACTGGACATATGGGCAGGTATGCTACCGCTGCACTGATCTTCTCAGACATGACCGTCAGTGTGCTGCTGATGTGCGGAGACCACAGCTTGCAACAGGAGGTGGTGTTAATACCCATCCCCCCCTCACCAGAGTGGAGGAGCTGCTCCTGAGCCTGGTGGCACCTGCCCAACAACAACAGCAGCAGACATACAGCATGATGGAGGTTGGAGCCACCCAGCAAGCACACATGGAGCATGCAGGTAACATGGCATATCTGTAGACTACTGTTATCTGCATTGGTAGATCATGCATATGTGAGATGTGGAGTGTGTCGTTAAAAGATGTGGAGCCTGTTGTTGTGCAATACTGATTATTTGGAACATAATCTGTAGCCCTGTGAATGTAAACTGTTGTTGCACTGTAAGATTGCAAACACACAGTAGCAATGCCACAGATGTGGCCACTGAAAAACTGTCTCATCTCTATGTAGGTCCCTCTGGGGTGATATCAAGGCAGCGGACAGATGCTGGTGAGTGTGTTCTACATTTATTATTGTAAATAAAAATTGCATGTCATAGTTAAGGTGTAGGCCATGTACACATGTAACACACCTACCCATAATGCATGCTGTGCATGTTTGGTGTAAGACCACATACATCTCACTAATGTGATTATCTGCCTCAAACACATGCAATACCCAGATCATCTCTAACAAATGTAGCTAGACTGTAGTGACTATTGGATAGGCACAGTTGATACTCAACATGCACATAACATACACATCTATGTCATACACAGAGCATGTTAACATGCTACACATAAAGGATTCCCAAACCTTCTGTAAAGATACACTCCAGTATCCAAAATCTCATTTACACATTACACATAATATACCTGAGGGGTAGAGGCCTATCATGGGGCATTTAAACACTCTGCAACACACTACACATTCATGTCAGGGAATGCTCCTTATTAGCCTCCTTACAAACTCATGTAACAACTAGTTGTGAAATGGTGAATGTAGCCAAGGTAGTACAGTTCCGGTACAGCATGATTAGTGCTGGTTTGGGAAACATTTGTAGCCTTGAGTGACCACATGATGCTTCATGATGATGGCCTATGGTACTATACCCCAGCCAGTTATGGTAACCACAGTACTACACATAGCTTTCATTGCTAAACACCTTAATGTTGCATATGTGCACACATATGCACTTCTAAACAATATGCATACCAATCACCATTTGCACAACTGACACATATATGTCTTGTGATGCTATTGAGTGGCTAGGTCATATGACACACATTGGGTATGTATAGTGTTTAAATATGCAGTTGTGTTTTAGCATGCCATGTCATGGATGACACTGGCATGTCCACAATATGATCTACACTCACCATTAGTACCGTACATTGGGTATGTGGCCGAATGGTATTCCATCAATTATCCATGCACCACTGATGATGTTGTGTGAATACTCATCATGCATGTGCTAAAAATGTGTCCACAATTATTTGCTAAAGACGCAGAGGCTGTAATCAGCATTGGATACCTATCTGACACACAGATACACATCCAGACATGGTATGTACACCTGTGAGTTATGGTGCACAGTACATTACAGAGCTTTGAATACCTGCACAGCAATGTTGTGTCCATGTATGCATTGTGTTCCAGGGTGAGGCCCATCATCTAATAAAACACATGCATCAAAGCCATGTATACTGTTAGTTACAAGGACTGTCTACACTTGCACTGCATGCTGTTGAGCAACACATGTCTTGCATGCTGATATGTGTGATATGACTGTTTTGCTTGTGATACTGTACCCCACCATCACCTGCTACTGTGTATGTTCTGAGATTGCTGGTGCTGTGTGTGTCTGCTTTAGGGGGAGTGTATTGTTGTGTGTGTGCATGTGTGCATGTGTGCATGTGTGCATGCGTGCATGCGTGCATGTGTGCATGCGTGCATGTGTGCATGTGTGCATGTGCGCATATGTGCATGTGTGCATGTGGTCTGCTGAAGTGGGGCTGGTTCAGTACAGCAGGGAACCTGATGTCACTGAGACAGACAGTAATCATGAGGATAGGTGTGTATAGGCACAGGCAGGTTTGTCAGGGTCTGTTGTTGGGCCACCAATTGACAGTATTGACAGTATTGACAGTACACAAGTCTCCACCTCATCCATGCACACAGTCATACTCCCTGTACATCCATCATCACCATTGCCCTTAGCTGAGGGACAGTGTACGGTTAGCACTGGCCAGGACAGTGTGGTATCTATGGCACATGTGTCAGGACACAGCAGCCATAGCCAGATGTCTGGAATGGTATCACATAGGCAGATGCCCAGGGGGTCTCGTCAGAGCACTGCTGGTCATCATGCCCCTGGCAGATGTGCCACACTTCTTTCTACCACACACATGTTCCAGGCTGTCATGGAGGCACAGACATGAATAGAGCAGTACATCAGACAAGGACTAAGGGCACAGAGGGCTCATAACACCTCTGTAAATGACAGTATCCATGACCTAGCAGGTACCATACGTAATTACACTGAGGTCATTGATAGACGTTGGGGTGAGACATTGGATGTCCTCCACAATGTCATGTCCATGTGTCAGGACAGTGCGGGATGGTTGAGACATCGATGTGGACATATGCCAACAATATCAGCAGCTGGAGGTTGCCGTGGACATCCAGCAAGCCACAGCTGCTCCCGTAGTGCCAGTACCAGCAGTGTTGGGGGGGCTGTCCATAGACCATCCTAGAAGAACATGTGCACGTGGCTCTGGCCAGTCCCAGCAGGGACCTGGATCTAGTGGACATATGTTAACCTCTTTGGATAGTACCCAGTCTGGATTCATACCTGATACTGTCTGTAGCACCCCTGCCAGGCATAGGTTCTGTATCTGTGGCCAGAGATGGTGATCTGTAAAGCCTGCCAGGTACAGTCTGTAGCTGTCTCACAAATCCCCGTATATGGCAGCCACATGGAGGAACTGTGTGCATGCAGACACACACACATAAATCAGAAACCAAGGGCAAATACATACCCGCACACATTACATCAACATTGGCCCATAACAGTACTCATGGCCCTCACACACACACTCACACACACATGTCGATTGTATGGCTCAGTGTAGGCCTCTGGCAAACCAACAACACACCCTGTGCATATGATGAAACCTGTGCCACCTCCTGTCATCTGTAACATTGATGCAGGAACAGGCTAACATGGTGCTGATGCACAGGGTGACTTTAATAAAGTATAGCAATGGTTGAATGTGTAGCATGTTGTCATCAGTAAAGTGTAATGATATCCTTGAAGGTGTAGCTGAGCAAGCATGATGCATTAAAGCTGTAATTAGCAATGTTGTATTGTTTCCACCAGTGTTTATTCCAATTGTGGTTTGTTTGCCCATGTGCCACTTGGCTGATGTGTATAGTTGTGTCAGCATGTGTTATACAGTGGACAGTAAGTGTGGGGTGTGTGCAGCACAGGTTTGCAGGTGTACATTTGTGAACATGGTGGAGGTGCACTGTCTGCATGTACGTGCATATTGGACACGTGGGTAGGGTGACATGCCCTGTATTGGCCAGTGTTAACACTCCATAGTTTCTATTGGTGGCCAGTATGCATTGTACTACACACATTTTGGAACTTGAGTACGCATGTGTGTGTATGACACAGGTTGACACTGTGCTGTGGGTGATGCTGTTGTTGCTATCTGTCATTGGTTTTCATTACTAAGGTTAACACTGTCCCAGCTGCATAATCCTTTATTAATGCACACTGTTCACCTACAGGGTTGCATAGACCGTGCTATCACAAGCACAAGAAATTCTCACTTATACAGTAAAAGTGCATTAGTCTCATGGACTCCTGCCATAAACTAAATATATAATAGAAGGTGTAAAGTTGTACCAAAAAAGAGTTACATACCAAGAACGGATATCCTCTCTGGTCAGTATCATTGGGAAAATACAATCCCTCAATAAACATACAAGACAAGCTTCAAAATACAAAATGGCAAGGATTCCAAAGACAACACTAAAGCTTTCTTTAGTGTTGTTCATAATCTACAGGGGAAATCTCAGATCGGGTCACAGTTAATGTAAATGGTCACAAAGTACACTTATCTGACTGACATTACCAATTCCTTGTCAGACAGTTTGAATGCGGATTTCACCACCCTGTCATTACACAAGGGCCACATTTCCAGACCTGAAGAATGTAAAACCTGATGATTCACAGACACTATAGTTAAATCATCTCTTTAACAAAGTACACACCACAGTGGCAATGGTACTGGACAGTGTCCCTGGCTGTGTCATACACAAGCTGACATATGAAGTCACCACTCACCTAAACGCTCTGTCCAGATGCAGCCTCTATACAGGTTACATACTTGTGGAATGACACATGGTAATAGTATTCACAGTCCACAAGGGTTGAGCTACAATGTCTTCTTCTTCTTCTCCTTTCAGATGCTCCCATTAGGGGTCGCCACAGTACATCATCTGTTTCCATTTCTTCCTGCCCTCTGCATCTTGCACTGTCACACCATCCACCTGCATGCCCTCTCTCACCACAGCCATAAACCTCATCTTAGGCATTCCCCTTTTCCTGTTACCTGGTGGCTTCATCCTTAGCATCTATTTCACAATATACTCTGCATCCCTCCTCAGCACATGTGCAAACCAACTTAATCCTGCCTATCTGGCTTGGTCTACTAACCTTCAAACCTGGCCTGACCCTCTAATATACTTATTCTTAAACCTGTCCACCCTCTTCACACCCAGTGCAAATGTTAACATAAATTGATTAAGGGTAGAACTGCAACAGGTCCTGGAAACTCTCAACCTATAAGCCAGACAAATGTTATCTGGAAGGCTATGGAGCACATCATTATGGAACTCATTAACAGAGACATTATGAACCTGCAAACACTGCACCATACCCACTTAGGTTCTCTAAAGGCCAGATCATGGCTCCTACACCTAGTAAACTTCAAGCCAGTCAACAAGGCTATAGGTAAGGGAGGGGAGGTCAACACAGCCAAGCTATAGCTCACCAGCAATTCATACCCATCCCACATACTGGTATTATACATAACCTCAACAGACTGACCATAAACGATTGTTAGATGATGGCTTGACAATTGACGCACAGATGTAGGACACACAGTAATATTTGCAGCCTCCATGTACTATTCTATGCCAGTAACAAATGGTATTCACCTGCACTCAGTCCTGGGACCACTCCTGTTTGGCATATAGCTTTCGTGGGTACAATCAAACACAGTAGGGATATGTCTGGCCACATTTGATGACAATGCATACTGTGGGCTATACTTTATTCTCCAGATGACACACACATCCTCCAAAAGGGTATCATACAGACAGATACCTGGTGTCAAACTCATGCTGTAAAGCTATAAGCCAAATAAAGCATAGTAATCTACTTTTAGAAAACAAAGTATCCCCAGAGTACCACATAGGTAGTAGCCCCCAAAATGTGGAACAGGTACTAATGTATACATAGAGCCATGTGTTAACTCATCTCTCCTTTGATAATCACATTACCAAAGGGTTTTGGAAATCCCTCTGTGGAGCACATAAGCAATAAAGTGTTTGCATGCAGATCCACAGAGGTTGTTGCACACCTGTAATGATTAGTCATCTTTGCCAGACTTTGCTTGCTTTGGAACAGGTTTCAAATATACCTCAAGCATAAACCCTCACTCACACTCTTCAATAGAAACTGTGATGAGTGAATGTGAAATGGAAGACATAGCCCAGGGATCACTGCAGTGGCTAAGCTTGTCACAAGTATACAGACGTGACCTAAGGTCTGGAAAGTGCCAGCATGCTCTGGCAAAGATAACAGATGTGTTCATGAAAAAAGCAGAGTACCCACCTATGAAATACTTGAGGTCACATATATGTATATGGATTTGCCCCACAGCTACCTTACATGTGTAATGCACATACAGTTGTCATTGTGATATGTCATACACTAGAAAAATCGAAACCCACTCCACATTGGCCAATGGTGTCACACACCAGGAGCACACACAGTCAGCAAGTGGGAGATTCAATCTCTTCAATACCTACATTATGATACTACATCAGTATGCATTTACACGATGTGCTATACACATTACTGGGATGTCACCTTCCCACAAGTATATTTGTAGGATGGTGACATCATCAGATTTGTCAAAGGTGAGTATACCACTTTTAAGGTGTGTGAGTAGTCTCCAAAAAGGTTGCTCCTTCCCTGGAAGACACACACAGCTGGTAAGCGTAGGATTCAAACCCCTACCTAACTACATTATGATACTATAGCAGCATGCATTTACACCACACACTATACACGTTACTGAAAGTTCTCCTTTCCACAGGTATATTTGTAGGATGGTGACATCATGAGACTTGACAAAGATGAGTATACCACTTTTAAGGGGTGTGAGTAGTCTCCAAAAAGGTTGCTCCTCCCAAGGGAGACACACACAGTTAACAAGTGCAGGATTCAAACCCCTATCTAATTAGAATATGACACTATAGCCACACGCATTTACACAACACACTATACACATGACTGGGATTTTTTTGTTCCACAGGTGTATTTGTAGGATGGTGACATCATGAGACATGACAAAGATGAGTATACCACTTTTAAGGGGTGTGAGTAGTCTCTAAAAAGGTTTCTCTCTCCCCAGGGAGAGACAGGGATACACACACACAGCTGGCATGTGTGGTGTTCTTAATCCAAACTAAGTACGTCTTTACACTTCAGCAAGCAATATGGAGTTACAGGGTGCAATACAGACATTACTTCCTGACAGTTTGCCGAGATGCCGCGGTGGTATGGCGGTTGCATTGTTACCTCACAGCAAGAGGTTCTCCTGTTCGATTTTTGGCTGGGCTTGGGAGTGCCTTCTGTGTGGACTCTGCATGCCTTCCCCATGGTTGGTTAGCATTCGAAAGACATGCGTGCATAAATGGGCATGCCTTTGTTGAAGGTTGAGCATCGAGCTGACACCTCAGCATTTTGTAAAAATCTCCTGCCAATCATTAGCGGACCAGAGTTCTGCTGTGGCAACCCCTTACCGGGAAAACACAAACAACAACTTGCTGACAGTTTGCCCAAAGGTATTTTTCACATTTGCTGACCTCAGCAGGCTTATCATACTAGGTGTATTGTGAGTGTATTGTATGCATAGGCCATGACCATATCATATATGGGTTGATGCACCACATGCTGGCACAAACACAGGGTCAAACCGGTGGCTAAGCTCTGTCAACCCAATACTGGACAATACAGTCAGGAGGAGTAGGGTCATACAACCACAACACCAACTGTCTCACATAGACCTACAATATAAGCACCAGCAAAACACCCACATAAATACACATTACCATACTCGGAGAATACAAATATTAATCTGAAAAAGAGAGAGTGTCCTCCTAAGCAGACAAGCAAGCAACATGCACCTCCAAGCACACGCCAGAAAGCACATAATACACCAAAGCAGTGTGCCTCACAACAGGCCCTAAGGCAAAACAACATACCCAACACACTAGTAATAGGTGACTTCATAGTCAGGCACAAAGATGTTCCACTCACTCGGCTGGACAAGGGGAAGGTTACTGTCAGTTGTCTGTCAGGTGCTATGATCCGCCACATAACACAAGCACTTGCATCACTCCAGAACAGGTACATATATGACGTGTTCTTTGTAAATGTCAGTGTGAATGATCTGAGACATATCTCCCAGGACAACATGACAAGAGATATATATTAGCTCTATGATCATGTAGCCCAGGCTGGTATGACCCTGACCTTGAGTAGCATCTTACCTTCACCTCCATGATACTGCAATATAACAGAAAGACGATAAACTTCAACAATTGGCTGAGCTTCTGGTGTCATTCAAAGGGGATCCAGTCTCTGTCTGCCTGTGATGACATGATAGACAAACCTTGTTGCTTCACTACAGATGATTTGCACCTGTCGCCCCTATGCATCTGAATACTGGCCAAGGCTCTTGCTGTCCCCATATTACCTTTTTTAGGCAAGGCTCAAAGGTTCATAGGTAGGTACTAGGCTATCTGCCCAAGGGCATTTATAAGCCTAGCCATAATGTGTTGGCTTTTGCCTCCCTTTTAAATTAGTTTCCTGGGCCTCTGTCTAGCAGGGCTACTGAAGTGATCCCAGGGGTAAATTTACAATTTCCCATCCACTCGTCAAGAATCCTCTTGAAGAGAGTCAGTGAGGGGCTCTGCCTAACATCAACTGGGATTCTATTCCAGAGTGAGGGAAGTCTCTGGGACAGGAATCTATCCCTCCAGTACGTCCTGTTTATTGCTGTGCTGAGGTTTAATTCACTGGAGCGTGTGACTCTAAGAGATTTGGTTTTCTTGAGGTGGAGCATGCCCATTAATTCCAGGTTGGACATGGCCTTATACTTCAGGCATAGATCACCTCTGAGCAGGCAGTAAGCAACCGAGTAGAGCTGGAGTTTCTTTAGTCGAGCTGCATAGGGCATCTCTTTGAGGCCCATGATCCTCTTGGTGAGGTACTTCTGTGGTCTTACCAGCTGTTGCATGTGCCGATTAAGGTACATACCAAATGGGGCATTGTACTCTATTATGGGCCTAATGAGTGATGAGTAGAGAGGCACAATGACCACTCTTGATCTAGAGGTGAACCCTTTTGTGATTAGGTGGGCTACATAGAAGAAATTTCTAAACACTTTGGCAATATGGTTATCAAAGGAGAGTCTACTGTCCACCTGTGTCCCAAGGTCTCTTATCACTCTTTCAGTGTTAAGTATACTACCGCCTATGTTGTAGTTCATGGGTGCAGAGTTTTTACCAAAGGGGATGACAATGCACTTTTTGGCACTGAGCTTGAGGCCATGGTGTTGACACCAGGTATCTGTCTCAGTGAGGCCCTTTTGTAGGATGTCCACATTGTTAGTAGTTTCGATTATGGCTCCTAATTTGCAGTCATCTGGGAACTTCATTAGCCAAAGACCTTCTGTGTTAGCCTGTACTGCAGGGAAGTAGATACCGAACAGGACAGGATACAGGACTGAACCCTGTGGTACTCCACTTGTCGCTGGTCTGAAGTCGGACTTGGAGTCTGCTACTTTCACAGTGTGGGTTCTGTCAGTGAGCCAGTTGGCAACCCATCTTGTGACATAGGGATTTATACCTAGTTTAGTGAGTTTATCTATAATTCCAGAGTGGGGGATGGTGTTGAAAGCCTTGGCAAGATCTAGATAGGCTGTGTAAACTGCCTTACCCTTGTCTATGGCTTTGGTGACTGCTTCAAAGAAGTCTATCAGGTTTAGGAGACATGATCTGCCTTTTACAAACCCAAAATGGTTGTGGTCCAGAGTTTGGAGATTACAAATGTCTTTTTGTTTATAAGTTCCATGATGATACATTCCATGGCCTTGCAGACCAGGCTCATCAGGCTAATGGGGCGCTAGTTCATGGGGTCCGTGGTTGCTCCCCCCTTGTGTAGTGGGATAACTGTCACTGTGCGCCATTCAGCAGGCACAAAGCCTGAGGTGAGGCTATGATTGAACATGGTACATATGTGTGGTGCCAGTTCATTCTGTAGTTCAGGTAGAACACAGCCTGGGATGTTATCTGGTCCCATGGATGCTGTGTTACTGGCTTTAGAGAGTGTTTTTTACCTGTGCAGCCGTGATGACAACAACTTTGCATTCTTCCGGTATAGAGATGGGCTCTTTCATGGGTGAGAGGGGGGCAAGGTTAGCACTGATCCTATCAGGATGTTGGCAATATCAGTTGGGTCTGTATATTTAGTGCCATTGTGCTGTAACTCAGAGCAGATCTGAGTGTTGCTATTGAGATTCTTGACATAGCTATAGAATGCTTTGTGGTTGTCTTTAGAATCAGTGGCAATTTTGTTTTCGTAACTAGCTTTGGAGAATTTTATCAGGGATCGCAGCTTCTTACTGAGGCTGACCAGGGAGCTCCTCCACTCAAGGGATTTTACCCTCTTTTGCAACAGTTTCTTCCTTATGTTGTGCAGTTTGTTTATGGCAGGGGACCACCAGATTGGCTTCCTTTTCTTGGAGGATAGCATCTTGGTTTTGTTTGCGATAGCATGATGCATGCACTAACGTAAGTGCTTATAAAGTGCAGTTGTGAATGATTCAGTAGTCGTAACTGTATTGTCCATCTGCATCGGTGTACTGAAGTTCACCACTTCTGTCTTAAGAAGCATGAAGTTGGCTTTGGAGAAATATTTTAACATGGTTTCCTTAATGGGGGTGGGGCCAGAATGTGGATATGTAGGGTAATTAGCTTATGGTCAGATGGTACCAATGAGGCATTGACTTCAGGTGTGGAACACCGGTCACTCAGAACAAACCAATCCCCATAATCAACACAAATAACCACAAAGTGAGCTAAATGCTACTCATTGTCAGAAGTCTCAGCCTCCAGATGCACACACTCGAGGCACTTCTCAGTATGGAGAATGTTGATATCTGTGCAGTAACAGAAACCTAGTTCAAGGCTCCAGAGAGCACACCAGCACTACCAGGATACTACTCATTGCATACCTTCCAGCATCAGAACCTAGATCATAGCACATAGGGTGGGGATGTATCCATATTCATCAAGGATACCTACACCTCTCACTACATCCTCTCTACAGAATATGTACCCATAGAATGTTGCACAGCAACATTCTTCCCACTCCACACGGGTGGGGCCACAAAAGACCTTGGCATTCATGCTCTATGAGCCTGACGAGTCTGATCTGCAAGGCAATGGAGCCAATCATAATGGAAGTCAACAATAAAGACATTGGGAACCTTCACACAGTTGAGCACACCCAGTTTGGCTTCATCAAATGCAGATCACGCCTCCTGAACTGGGTGGATTTCTTTGAGACAGTTACCCAGGCTACAGATGATTGAAATGAGCTCCACACAGCCTACCTATACCTCACTAAGGCCTTTGACACCATTCCCCAGTCAGGTATCATAGATAGTGGCTTAGGTATCATAGATGAACACACCAACCTGGACATGAATCTATACATCACAAGATGGATTGCAAACTGGCTCACAGATAGATCCCACAAATTAAGAGTTGCTGGCTACATATTAGACTCTACACCGGTAACAACTGGTGTCCCCCAGGGTTCAGTCCTGGGGTCCCTCCTGTTTGGTATAGACTTCTCAAAAGTACATGCCAACACAGGAGGGTTGTGGTTGACTAAGTTTGCTGGGAACTGTAAAGTGTTTGCCATAAAAGATTCCCCAATTGACACAAATATTCTCCAGAAGGGACTCTATGAGACAGATGTGTGGTGTCAGAATCATGGCCTCAAGCTCAATTTAAAAGAATGCATAGTAATCCCCTTTGGTGAAAACAAAGTACCCACAAACTACCACATAGGTGTTACCCCCTAAAAACTGACAAGGTAATAAGGGATCTGGGGACACAAGTAGATAGTCATCTTTCCTTTGACAACCACATTGCCAAAGTGATTAGGAAATCCTATGCGGCCCACCTACTCAACAAAGAGTTTGCATCAGGATCAAAAGAGGTAGTGGTGGCCCTCTACTCTTAAGTCATCAGACCCATCATTGAGTACAATCCACCATTTTGGATGTACTTGACGAAGCATATCCAGCAGCTGTAGAGCCACAGAGGTACCTCACCAAGAGTATTACTGGCCTGAAACAGTTGTGTTATGCAACACAACTGGTAAAACTAAATCTGTTCTCCGTTGCATACCGCCTACTCAGAGGCACACTCTGCCTGACATACAAAACCATGTCCAACACATAACTGCTGAACATGCTCCATCTATGGATAACAAAACTGAGTCACACTACACACTCCAGGGATATGAACCTCATCACAACAATGAATACAAAATGCTGGTGGGATAGAGTACCATCCCAGACACTTGCCTTACTGTGGAACAGAGTCCCAATGTACATCAGACAGAGCCCCTCGCTGATACTCTTCAATAGGAACCTTGATGAGTGGATGGGAAACAGACAATTTACACCAGGCATCACATCAGCAGCCCCACTAGAAAGGGACTTAGGGTACTATCTATTAGAACTAGGGCTTAAGAGACTACCCAATGGGGTGGTGAAAGCTGCACAACTTACCTAGGCTAATATATGCCTTTGTGAAGATAGTCTGCTACATACCTATGCACCTATGTGACAGGTACATGTCTACAGATAGTAGATGTGTACTTCATTGTGCAGTCATGTTGTACAGCAGGTACATGCACCACATACACTGTAATGCTTACAGATACTGGTGGCTGTTATGTACAATGGGTGAGATGTGCACCTTATGTCTTTTGTGCCATTGGGATGTGTGCTGGGTGGGACAGTCTTGGATGGCTCCCTGTCATGGTCACCCTCTTACACACATCTCTGTCCATCCATCTTTGGCTTATTATACTGTGTTCCCCCTACATATATATAGGTACATAGGTGGGTAATAGGCTATCTGCCTGAAGGCATCTATTAGTATGGCCAGAGTGTGCAGCTATCACCACACATGGGGTTAGTTCCCTAGGCCTCTGTGTAGTAGAGCTGATGAAGTGATCCATGGTGTGACAGTTCAGTTTCACATACACTCATCAAGGCTCCTCTGGAAGAGTGTCAGTGAGGGACTCAGCTTAATGTAAGTTGGGAGCCTGTTCCAACGCAAGGGAAGTCTGTGAGTTAGTAATGTATCCCTCAAACAAGTTCTATTTATTGTTGTGATGATATCCCTAGAGCATGTGGCACAGTGAGCTTGGGTTTACTTCAGATAGAGCATGTACATCAGTTCTGTATTGGACATGGACCTGTCTGTTGGGCAGAGACCACCTGAGTAGACAGTATGCAACAGAGTACAGATTGAGTTAACTTCAGTCTTGTTGCATAGGGCAACTGTTTGAGGCCAGTAATCCTCTTGTTGAGGTACTTCAGTGGTCTTTCCAGCTGCTGAAGGTGCCTAGTCAGATTCACCGCAAGTGTGCTGTGATACTCTCTGATGGGTCTGATGACTGATGAGTAGAGGGAACCTCCTTTGACCTACATGCAAAGACCTTGGCAATTTGTGGGAACACATAGCATGATTTTCTAACCACTTTGTGAATGTGTTTCTGGAGGCAGAGATGACTATCCACATGTGTCCATAGATCCCTTATTATTACCTCCATATTTAGGGTGTTGGCACCTATGTGGTATTTGTATGACTGTAGCTCAAGGCCATAATTTTGACACCACATCTGTCTGACTGAGACCCTTTTTAAGGATGTCTCTGTTGCCCCAAACATCGATTATGACAACCTTTTTGCAGTCATCCACAAACGTTGCTAACCATAGCCCTCATGTGTTTGACTTTATTTCTGAAAAGTATACACCAGACAGGAGGGGTCCCAGGACTGAGCCATGGGGACAGCAGTTGTTACCAGCTTACATTCCAACAGAGAGATCACAATTCTTACCTTGTGGGATCTATCTGTGTCCCAGTTGGCAATCCATCAGATGACATACATGTTTATGCACAGGTTGTTGATTTTGTGGATACGACATGTGTGTGGGATGTTGGAAAAGGGCTTTTCAAGGTCTATGTAGGCTGTGTGCAGCTCATTTCATTGATGTATGTCCTGGGTAACTGCCTTGAAAACTGTCTAGCAGGTTTAGGAACCATGATCTGTCCCTGACCAAACCAAAATGGGTAGGGTTGGGTGTTTGTAGGCTCCCAATAGCTCTGTTTATGAGTTCCATAATGATGGACTCCATGGCCTTGCAGATCAGGCTTATTAGGCTTATAAGACAATAGTTCCCATGGTCTGTTGTGCACCAACACTTGTGGAGTGTGCCAAACTTTGCTGTAACCCATTCAACAGTTTCATATCCTGTACAGAGGGTGAGTCTCAGCAGACTGTTCAGGTGCAGGGTCTGTTTGTTTTAGAGTTCACATATGACACAGCCAGGGAAACCATGTCATCCCATAGATGCCGTGTTTTAAGATTTGGATAGAGCTGTTTAACCATTGTATATGTGATTTCTGGGTTTTCACAATCTCCAGGTATGGTAATGGGCCCTTTTGTCAGTGAGAAGGAAGTAAATATGCATGAACCTATCTGACAAGATGTTGGCAATGTCAGTCATGTACTTGTATTAATTTACACTTTGCACTGACACAGAACATATATGAGTTTACATTGATATTTATGACATAGCGAAAGAAAGCTTCATGGCTCTCTATGGACTCTTTGGCAATATTTTTGCCAGAACATGGCTTGGATAATGTTAGGAGTGCTCATTGTTTCTTGATGATATTGATCGGAGATTTATTGATCTTCTTTGGATTTTCACTTTCTTTGAACAACTTAAGTACTTGCAGTACATAGTTTGATTATGACAGGGGTCCAATATATTATATGGATCTGTTTTCATATCACTGTGTGTGCAAGGCTGGATTGGTGAATAGTGGCAAGTGTCTGGAGTAAGAACTGCAACTGCCAGTTATGTATGGCCCACTGCTGTACTCAGACATGGACTAAGCATGTGAGCATGCCCAGTATGACCTTTCAGTATGTTGCTGACTGAAATTTGCTAAATTTGTTTAAGTGTGTGAGCATGCCCACTATGGGCATACATACTATATGTGTGTGAAAAATCAAGTTGGTTTTTACTTCAGGGCTCACCTTTGTGTTGTACATAGACAGGAAGCATGCTGCGCCTGCAGGGCTTCCATGAGTCAATTTGCATAGACTTATCAACATTTCTACATACAGGGTGGACAGCTATTATTTGTACATTTCTACCCGGGGGGCACACCTGATTGTTACTGTGGGTGTACATAGGATGAGGGGTACACCTGACACTTATACACATTTGCTAGGCCTGCACTGCTATGTCAGGTACTCCATTTCAGTCTGTACTGTTGCCTATCATACTGGCTTGAGGCATACCACTGTACTACAGACCTTAGCTTCCAATTACACACATATTAGTTTGTGACTTCATAGCCTGCCCAACCCACATCACACTGCCTGGCCTGTTGTTATCTGTCTGCATAGGCCTGGGGGGAGGTTACTCATATGCCTCTTCAGAGGGCATGATACAGCATTTGTTTGTGTTTGCGTTTGTCTACAATTGTCCTGCTGGCTGTGACTGTTAGGTATGTGACCCCCCCCCAACGGGTATGTGTGAGTGACTTAAATTGTGTCTGTGCCAGTGAAATGCTGTCATGGCTTAGTGGTTCAGTACTGTGGCTATAGTGCACAGTATCCTGAGTTCGAGCCCTGTCACTGCTTTTTATTTTCCTGCTCGGCAGACCTAACTGGTTAAGGAACAGTAAAGCAGGTGTGAGTGTGCTTGCCCGACTTTGCTCGACCTTGCCCAACATTGCTCAACTTTGCCCGACGTTGCCTGATGTTGCGCTGGTTAGCGCGGTGTGCAGCTACACTCAATTGTATTTAAATATGCTCAATATGGTAAAATTTGCTTAGCAGTGCTTTATAGTGCTTAAAATAGGGACTCATGCCTCAGGTGGTGCTGCAGGCTGCCTATGTCGGATGCACATATTACACTCCCTATACATGTTTTAAAACAGGTAGTGTCAAGTTAGGCATCCCTTTTACTGTATGTGCGAGTCAGAGAGAGGTGTAATTTCCAGGGTTAATACTGAGTCAGTGTATGTGCTATCCGTTGCCTCTTTGCCAAGGCCAGGGCATACTGGGCACGCCTCCTTCTGCCTACTGGGGCAAGCTCAGGTTGTTCCTCCTCCGAGTCACGCTGTGCTTGTGCAGGCCTTGACAATGGTGGGGGGCTGTTTGGCCCCGCCCCATGTTGTTCCTGCTGCAGCTGATACCGCAGGATCATATTGTGCACCATGGCACATACCATGACAATTTTTTGTACATGTAGTTGGTGAGTACTGCAAGGCTCCATCAGATGTGTCCAGGCACTGGAACCATGACTTGAGCATCCCAAATACACGTTCAGTTATGTTTCTTGTTTGTGCGTGTGCCTCATTATGGAGTTCTTGTTCAGGTGTGTGTGCATTTCTGATTGGTGTCATCAGCCACGGCTCCAGTGTGTATCCAGCATCCCCCACTAGGTGACCATCAGGGATGTCCCCATTGTCAAATCTCTGGTACAGCTGCATCAGATGCCAGATGTGGAAATCGTGATAGCTTCCAGGGCAGCCAGCACACACATTCATTATTATGCCCTGGGCATCGCACATTACCTGGCAGTTGATGGAGGGGAAGCCCTTGCAGTTGATGCAGACCCTACCCCGCTCACCGGGTGGTGCTTTGATATGTATGTGCATGCAGTCTATTGCACCCACTACCTCAGGGTATTCTGCTATTTGATGGAAAAGATACATATTGCTGGCCAATGCCTCACGGGAATTGGGGAAATATACATGCTCACTGACATGTGCTGACATGGCATCCAGGAACTGGTGCAGTACCCTGGATGCTGATGCCTGTGAAATGCCCATCATATCACCAGTTGGTCTCTGGAAGGTACCTGTAGCTAGTAGTCTTAGACCAGCACATACCTTGGTATCCACTGTGATGGGTTCCCCTCTGTTTGTTCTGTGTGTGAGGCGTGGCCGGCACAGCTCAACAATTTGCTGCAGGAGGTCTTTGTCCACCCTATAGCGCTTCACTATCTCCAGCTCATGTAGCCCCTGGTAGGTTACCCTGGGTCTGTACACTCTTCTCCATCTCCTCACTGTGGGTTGCTCAGCAGCATTCACAACATCACCACCCTCAGCACCTTGCACATGTTGGTTTATGATAGCAAGAGAGGCCCCTAACATTTTGTCTGACTTTAAAGTTTTTAAGCTTTCCCTCTTTGTATACTGCAGTGTTGCTGAGTTCTTGGGAAAAAACAGGGAAGAATGCTTTTTGCAGAGTTTAAAGTGCTGGGCTGGGCTATTCTCCTGCCTGTGTAACTGGCTGATTCTGATATATTTCACCTGGCAGCTCTGCTAGTTCCCCTTGGTTAACTTCCTACTACTTCTTTTCCTTCCTTTTCCCTTTCTGTTTCCGCCCAGGACAGCACCGTGCAAACACGTGCACACGCTGTATGCATGTTTGCAAGAAATTTCAGATATTTTCACAGTGTGCACCTTTGGTTTCTGGTTTTCAAAAAGGACATCTGTAGACACGCCTCTTGCAATCCTGAGCAAGTCAGGGCAAACACAAGGCACTGTGCTCCAATTAGCTTACAGCCTTTCTGGCACACCCCCTCATGATGTTACCTATATTCTACTCTATTCCTCACCTGCTCCTACACTTACACTCTTGGGACATGGCTCACATGCTGGGGAAAATTGGGATTCGCTATCCTTATCCTCATTTGCATAGGATTGCCTACTAATGCATGGTTACATCTCTCACACGGAGCTTCCCCCCCTTAACAACCAGTACTCAGTGGCCATGTTGCCTTCAGCCTGCCATTCACCTGCATGGCA
This sequence comes from Protopterus annectens, assembly GCF_019279795.1. Taxonomy (NCBI): domain Eukaryota; kingdom Metazoa; phylum Chordata; order Ceratodontiformes; family Protopteridae; genus Protopterus; species Protopterus annectens. The sequence goes on from NC_056725.1 coordinate 1,246,776,112, forward strand.
GGATAAGCTTTTTAGTGAAAATGGCTATTTAGGCTATTTTTAAATTATTTTCTTGTTCTTAAAGCACCACACATTTGCGTGTTGCTGCGCTACGCTTAAACATCAGACATCGGGAGAAAAAAAGTTAGATTTTAATACTTTTAAACATTTATAAATGCCAATGGCCTTATATTTGGCCATAACATGCTTCTTCAACTGTATGCATCCTTTATTTGAAGCTGTCATAGCTCCGTTTAGCTATTTGCAGAACGTTACTCCATTACCAACGGAGTACATTTTTGCAGATAGCACTAATCTTCCACGGACAGGTTAGTGTTTCCTGGATTGCAAATTTACCTCATTTGCATTGCTTTCAGCAGCAAATGAGGTAATTTGCATACCATGACACTGTCCGTGCAAGAGTAGCTTTAGTAGCTCTCGTGCATGCCCATGCCGGCTGTTCCTGGATCGCACGTCAGACATATTGCCTGTTTGACTTCTTACTCTACTCTACAACTCCATGCAAGCTTTCATAAATCTGGCCCAGTAATTATTACATTTTTAATATTTTGTAAACAACTTACAATGTCTCAGCTGTCCCTCAAGTTATACACATACTGTCAGCAGTAGTTTATTCATGTAGCTGAGAGCTTTCATATCAGGTGAGGGAGTTCTATCTGTGTTACTTGGTTGTTGAGATAATTAGAAAAATGTGGAAATGATATTTATATAAATTAATATGATAAAAAAACAACAGTTAATATCTATTTACCTGTACTAGACAGAGGTCAAATATTAATGCAGTTGAGTTTGCCATTGTGTAAGCTTTACAATGAAATCTTTTAAAACCTTGTACATAGCATAGCTTTGGAATTATTGATGCAAATATAAACAAGCAATATTTGACACCTAGAGGCATCAGTAGGAATTAACCGCAGATGCACCTGGAAGTGTCATTCAGATATAATCAGTTATTAAGTATGCTGCAAGAAATTGTGCCAGAAAGGTCTAGAAATAGTGCTTCAGAAGGAGGAAAGGCCTGTTGCCTATCCATTGAGAGAACTGACAGGTGCAAAAACTAGATGTGTGTAGACACAGAAGGAAATGCTAACTATAGTTTTTGTTTTTTTAAATTTCATGACTGTGTACCAAAAGTATTAGCACTGAAACATCTTTACACATGGCATCCATATGATTGCAAACAACACTTTTAGCTCTTCAAAAGTGTGATGCGGTAGTGCAATATAAACCAGGAAAAGTGATATGTATTGATAATACATTAAGCAGAGACTATTTGAATGTAAGGAAAACTTCAGTTAAAGAGCATCTGAAAGTCCTGTGCATGCTGAAGCAAATACCTAAAAGAGTTGCAAAACTGCTGGAACTGAAAGCTACTATGAGAGATGAAACAGAAATGTAGTTGTTGCATGAAGCCATAATGTCAGCATAGTGTATAGTGTGAAGTAGCACTGTCGGCAAATTAAACCATATCATGCTTCCAGAACATACATCTCAACTGTCCAGATTTTCACAGGATGTCCAGACTTTTGCCTCATATTTTTTAGGACTGTTCCTCATAATTATTTTGGTTTTCTGGCAAGTGACTGGCAAATCATTGAGGATGAAAATCAGAAAATTATGACAAGCATTTGATTTTCAGACTTTACACCATTCAGAAAATTCACACTAATTGAAAACTTGTTATTCTATCAATTTTCTAAGTTAATAAGAGCGATATTTAAAAATGTCCCTATTTTGGGGCCTTTGTCCCTTAATTTTTTATGGCTTTGTCCAGATTTCTTGCTCTAAGAAGTTGAGAGGTATGTTCCAGAAAGAAATTATCCTGTATACTAGGGGTCTTATTCAAAGGTGAGGAAGTTGCAATTCCAGCTCTGCTAAGGAATCAAGTATTGCTCAAGATATATAAATCTTCTTTAGGGATATCTAAATGGTGTAGAAAAGGTGACCGAAATTCAGTTAGCAGCTCAGGTACCCATTGGAGCTGACAAGGAAAGAAAGGAATAAAGTATGTGAGCTTGTTCACCTCTCTCAGAAGCAGAGGGGTGGGCCACATTTTATTTATTTTATTTATTTTACATTTGTTAACTGGGAAAGTCCGAATGGATACAGCTCCATTTTCAGCGGAGGCCTGGTGAGAAAAGATCCAAATGTACATAACAAGTGTAAATACAGTGAAATTATTACAGTGAATTATCACAAAATTGAAATTTGTTTAACGATATATACACACAGGTTCATAATTTTCTCAAATACACACAGGAAATGTTTGGAAGTTAATAGCTGAGAAAGAAATAGTTAGAGATTACATCTGAATAAGGGAAACGCATGCATTTAAGGTGGTTAACATACAGTAGGTGAGAGACATACAAAATTCTAAACAGTTAGAGGATCAGAGTTTTATTCTTGTAATAAGGTTCTCATCTATAGTTTTGTTTGAGTGGGGGTACAGGGACAAAGCCAATGCCTTTTTAGGTATTTCTTAAGGGATATTTTGAATTGGGATAAGGAGGGAACAGTAGTAAGTTCAGCAGGAAGTAAGTTCCAGTTTTTACCGCAGAGTTAGAGAATAGTGATTCGCCAGCTGAATTGTTGGATTTAACAGTTTATACTAGCATTTTGTTGGAAGAGCAGAGGGCCTTTAGGTTACTACAGAGGATGATAATATTTCTCAGTATGGGTGTACTGTCTGGTTGGTACAGAATTTTGTGAACAACTATAAGTTGTTTATATTGAAGTTGATAGGGTAATTCTAGCCAGTCTAAAGATTTCAGGTTTAGACAGTGATGGGTTCTATAAGCTGATCCTGTGGCAAATCTGGCAATATCATTGTAGCAGCTAGTAAATGTACTGAGGTTTGATTTGCTTAGGTTTATAAAGATGGATGAGGCATAAAGAAGGGTTGATAGCAGATGTGTATGGGCAATAACAGTTCTAGCAGATGGGGTTAGGAATTGTTTAATCTTGTATAAAGAGCCTAGTTTCTTATTAACTGTTTTAATAGTTTTGCTTATGTGAGCATCAAACTTAAGGTTGTTGTCGCCGATTACTCCCAGTAGTTTAGTACAAGGTTCTGGGGAAATTATGGTGCCATTGTTAGATGTTTTGGTGAGAGTTGGTGAGGGGACCTTGAGAGTGGGGGAGAAAAGTAATAGTTTGGCTTTATTTGAATTTAATAGTAGACGGCGACCAGTGAGCCAGTTCTCTACTTTGTTAAAAGTGATTTGGGATAAAGATTGTAAATCTGTGAGGGAGGTGGCAGAGCAGATTAGGGTGGAGTCATCTGCATACTGAATACATGTTACATCTGTGATGACTTTGTGCAGGTCATTAATGAATATGGAGACTGGGGGACTCCAAGGGTGACTGGTAAAAGGGAAGATAGGTTATCTTTCCATAGTACAGCTTGTGGTCTGCCACTTAGGTAAGAATGAAACCAGATAATTGCTAGGTTATCTATGGAGAGTGATTTTAGTGTGTCTAAGAGTAACTGGTGGTTTATCGTGTCAAATGCCTTGGATAGGTCTAGAAAGAGGGCTGATGAGAGCTTGTTGTCATTACAGTTTTGATTTATTGTGTAAGAGAAGGAGAGAAGGGCTGAGATTGTATATTGGCAAGGTCTAAATCCATGCTGGGAGGGAGCTAGGAGAGTGTTCTGTTTCAGATAGGCTAGAAATTGCTTATGGATACATTTTCCATTATTTTAGCCAAGAGAGACAGGATGGCTATAGGCCTATAATTTGAGAGTTCAGTAGAATTTCCCTCTTTATGAAGAGGAATAATGTAGGCGATTTTCCAGATGGAGGGGATAAAAGCTTTGAGAATAGTTCTATTGATTAAAATTGAAATGGGGTATGCTACTTCATAAGCGGCTTTTTGGAGATACTCTGCAGGTAGTAGGTCTGCTGAAAGGGTGGTGGGTTTCAGTTTCTTAAGTAGGGACTTAATAAAAGCTGTTGGTCCTGGATCAAACTTGAAGGGGATTTTATTATTGGGTGTGAGATTGGTGGTACCTGGGGTATTGAGAGATAGTTTGTGCAAAAATTTTAGGAGGTTGTTGGAGGGTAGTTAAGGGGGTAGGGGTAGATGATTGACCTGGGTGGATAAGTTTATTTATGCCTGACCAGAATTTGTGTGGTTGATTTTTGTGCTTTTGTTGCAGATTACAGTAGTAACTTTTTTGTCTAGAATAATGGACTTCTTTGTATCATTTCTCAACTGTTTATATATGAGGTGGTCTTTTGGGGATTTTGTGGTTCTCCAGGAGGTCCACACTTTGTTTCTGATAATAATATTTTGTCTTGTATCATTGGTCAGCCTTGGTGCTACTTTGTTATTGGTTCTGATAGTACATTTGGGAGCATGGTTATCCAGGATAACAAGAAATTTAGAGTTAAAGTATGAGACTACTACATCTAGTGGAAGCAGTTTTAGGTCATTCCAGTCACATGAATTAAGTTCATTTTGGAATTTAGTCTGATAAAGTTCATATTACTTCTAATGGTTTTAAAAGTAGATTGTTGAGGGATGTCATTTCTTTTCCTGACTATATAGGTAAGGAAGTGGTCATTGATATCCTCATGTCTGGAGGCGCAGGGATGCATTCATTTCTCTAGTGGAAAGTGAATAAATGTGCATGATTGCCTTTTCTGTGAAGGCAGTGTCAATTTGCAGACTTATGCTATTTGTGGTAGTGCTCAGCAGTCCAGAACTACACCCATTTCCTCTCTGCCACTACAAAACATCTTGGCATGTACACGGATTTAAGTATTCAAAAACCATCCTGGCTTAGAATGAAGAAAGGTACCATTCCTGGCACTTAGTACTCATCTTTGTGGAAAAACTGGGCTGAAGACCTCTCAGCTGGAGGGAAAAATATAATCCCATGTGAGATGCTTGAAAAACAGGGTGGAGTGACTCCCATCATTTTGCAGCAGTCTGCAGGGTACAGAGTACAGGGATAGGACTTTGAGGTGATCTGAGAAAGACATATTATATCTTGTCTGTATTCTTTTTGTGAGGAACCGCTGTCCATGCTCCAGTTGTTTTAATTGTCTGGTCAAATACATAATGAAGGATGCATTGTACTCAATGATATCAGATGAGGGCTGAGTATAGTGGATCATTGACATCCTTGGATCTAGATGCCAAATTCTTGCTTATAGGTTGTGTAATGTAGAAGGATTTTCTCACCACCATAGACACTATAGTCAAAGAACAGGTTACTGTATACATGCCTTCCAAAATTCCTGACCACTGTGTATACTCTTAGAGGTGTATTATGAATTAGGTAATTTCTAGAGATGGCTGTCATTCCAAAGGATATTATGTATTTCTATTTCTTGTTTTACACCATGGCTCCAGCACCAGTTGTTTTCCATATATGTCATATGCCTTTTTGACTGGCACTTGCATTTTTTTGGACTCAATTACTGCACCTAGATTGCAGTCATCTACAAACTTGGTCAACCAGAGGCCATTGACATTAGCATTGACTTCACAGAATTAGATACCAAAAAGTAGAGGGTCCAGAAAATAGCCCCGATGAACTCTGCTAGAGACTGGCCTATTTGTGGATATAGCCCCCCATCCACCCTAACTTCATTAGTCTTATCTGTGAGATGGCTAGCTATACATCAGGTGACATATGATTTTATGCCTAATATTGTGAGTTTATCTACAATTCCTAAGTGAGGTATTGTGACAAATACTTTTCCCAGGTCAAGGTAGGTAATATGCAGGATTTTGCCCTCATCCATAGCTTTAGTGACCATCTCAAAGAAGTCTACGAGACTGAGTAGGAATGATCTGCCCTTGCCAAAACCAAACTAGGATGGCTCCAATGACTGCAGCTATCCTATGTTGTTCTTGTTTATCAGTTCCATGATGATTCTTCCATGGTTTTGCTTATGAGACTAGTCAGAATTATGGGTCTGTAGTTGTCCAGGTCCATAGATGCCGCCAATTTGTGCAGAGGGATAACAGTTGCAGTTGTCTATTCACATGGCATGAAGCCTGTCAAGAGGCTATGGTTGTACAGAAATGATTTAGGAGGGATCCCATGATGATATCTAGGCCCATCGATGCTGTGCACTGAGGACTTACTCTCTAGGGATAGTTGGAGGAGTTATGATTAAGGGTATTTTCTGAGGGGTGATCAGAACGAGGAAAACTGGAGCCAAACCTGCTGACCAGTAGATTTGCTATGTTCTCTGGCTCAATATAGATGGCTTCATTCATAGTTAATTCAGCACAATGTGCGTTGCCTTTGAAGTTGCAGACATAGCTGAAGAAAGCTTTGTCCCCTTTGCCTGGGAAGGTATTTCTACTTCAGATTTGTATTTGGTACAATGGATTAGTCTCCCTGAGTTACTTGAGTTGATTGATAAGGGATTTACTACCTTGCTGTACATAGCCTTTAGTACTTTTGGACATGATTTTCATTATTTTATTAAACAGACCGTTGATGCTGGGAATCCACCAGGGAGGATTGTTTTTGAGGTTATCCTGTGCTTATTTCAGGTACGTGCAGTTGTCTCTACACTGCAGTTTGTTGAGATTGAACAGAGTTTCTGTGAACACTTCTGTTGGGGGAAGAAGCTTGGAAATTTTCTAAGATGTCAGCTAATAGTATAAACTTAGCCTCAGAATAATTCTTAAAATTTCCAGTGTTAGCTGGGTTTCTGGGTTAAATTTTTATTTCAAAGAAGACGGGTCTATTGTCCGATCTGACTAGGTCATCTAGTGGGTGCATGGATCAGCTGGTCCAAGGTATTTGCGCTGATAATATTCCAGGATCTCTGGGTCTGCATAATTGTGGCTATGTATAATTCCTTGTTTATATTGGGATAGTTAAACTTATTCATTGATATGATATTGGATTGAATGGGCAGAGTCTCCAGTATGTTTAAGTATGTGGTATGGACTTCATGAGTCATCGAGAGAGATCTATATGGTATGGAAATTGGTTGAAGAAGAAGCTCAAATACGTCATACTGTTTGACCAGCCATGAGGTATGCTTGTGTTTGATGTAAATTGAGACTCCTCCACCTTTTGCCCTTTCCGATGCAATAGATGGTCTAAATGTATGGAAGGTATTATAGCCCGACCCTACCAGGGTACTCTCCATGGTTTTGAACCTTGGCTCAGTGACTGCACAGATGTCTACTTCTCCAAGATGAGGCAAGCTAACAGGGAGTGGAGTTTCATGATTAGAGTCCTGGCATTGAGCAGTAACACCTTTGGATTATCCTGGGTTGGTTTAGCTATGTCTGAAGTTTTATCATACTGGCAATGTCTAGAAAGGCACAATGGGGTGGATGAGGTTTAAGCTAATAGTCGAAAGCTTAGATGCGACAGATGAAGAAGCCTGTGGTTCAATGACCTAATTGCTTGCATGATCTAGAAGATCCTGGTTTCTGATAGGTAATTAACCATGCCTCTCTTCTTACTCAGCCTCATGACTGAGACATCTGTGTGTCTCACAATGGAGTCTTCTATTCTAAAATATTCTGTTGTGTGGTGGTACGCCTTATGGGGTTAGAGTTTGAAATGGGTTTATGTCAGTTAATCGAATGTTCAACTCCATAAACCTCCATTCATTGAAACAGTGAATTTGCACTTCAGCAAACGTGAACTTCAGCAAATTTCTAAAACAGGGAATGGCATAAGTTGGCCAACATTGCGACCATCAAACAAACTGCAGTATGTCAAACCCACCCAGGTGGCGGCTGCACCCCCCCCCCCATCACACCCCTCCCTGACTATATATACCAACTCAGAAATCATACCACAGTGGAGAAAAGGGCACATTTCCTGATGTTGGCCAACTAATGCCATTCCCTGTTTTAGAAATTCACTGAAGTGTACATTCGATGAAGTGCACATCACTGTTTTCAGCTCAATGAATGGAGGTTCATGTAGTTGAATGTTCAATTATGTCATAGACCCATTTGAAACAACCTGTCATGTGGCTGTATGTTTTGCATTGGGTGTTGTTTTTGTAGATTGCTTATAAGGTTGCTTATTGTGACTGCAACAAGTGGGAAGTCTTTGAGGTTTGGGAAGATTACATTTAAGATCTCAGCATATGCAGGTCTATGTGTCTTGCCCATAGTATGTTTGACAGGTGTACTGTGTGTTACTGCCAACATTTGGTATTTTTAGTTTTATTAAATGAGAGCCTTGCATCCAGAGACATTTTATAGCTATGTCTCTTAAGTTACATATCATATAATTTTGCTTTAGAATGTGATGATTGTTAGTGTATATGAGATGATGACTACATTGGTCTCTGGATGCCCAAATCCACCAAATGGCTGTAAGGTTTGTAGGGTATTACAGATTCATAGTTACAGATCGTTTGTATATGTTTTACAAGGGGATGGCACAAGGGGGGTTTGCAGCTGGCTAGCTAGGATCCTGTAAGAGAAAAGACTACAAAGGACTATCAAAGACCAAATTCATAGGGCAGTGCTCCTCAACATTTAACCTTGTAGCTCTATGTGTAACTAATTACTGAGGAGATTTCAGAGGAAGTTTTTATTGCAACAGTTTCAATATGAAGTACCTATATCTAAGCAGGGCATTCCACAGTCAAGACTGAATTTACAAGAAGAGTTGAGTTCTGAACAGATTATCTGTGTATGGTTAAACAGGTAAGATACAAACAATCTAAAACCACAGCATAAATCCCATAGTGAAATCAAAATCATTCTATTAGGAATCCATGGTCAACCATATCAAAAGCTGCAGAGAGAGAGAGAGAGAGAGACTGAGGAGGACCAATGCACTATAGTGCTACTGATCACTTGCTATAACTTTTTTATTTTATTTTTTATTTTACATTTGTTGACCAGGCTAGTCTGGCTGGATACATGTCCATTTTCAGCAGAGGCCCGAGGAGAAAAGCTCCACTATATACTAGAAGGTATGAATCACAATCCCAGCAATACCTCCAAAGATCCTCACCACTAGAGCACAAAGCAGGAATAACGTCAGGAACACAAAGATGAGGACCACCACGATTATGCAGCCAAACATAAAATCTTCTTTATTGTTAACAAAAAACAGGAAAGATGAGCGCTTTCACGTACAAGCAGTATGCTTCTTCAGATCTAATTTCATATGACTAAAACAAAGCTTATATAGTGCATCTCACCAGTTTAATTAATATACTCATTAAGCAATCAATCAATTGTCATCCTGATTGATGCCCTACAGCTAAAAGTAACTATTGCTAAAAACCAAAGTTCTTAAGTCATTTCTGTGTAGAAAAACATTCTATATGTATATCTACAAAGGCTCACTCTAAAAATATATATATATATTTACAGTGTGTTTTGCAATATGTTTTAAAACAATTCATGTTAATATAATATTATATAAAAACAACTACAGCATATGAAACTTATGCATATAAATTTGTATATAATAGAAAAACTCTTTCTTAAGACCTAAAAAATGTATATACATATATAAACAAGTAAACGGGAAACCATATATATATGTATATATACCTGATAGCAGTATATACTCAATTCATTCATAGTGCTAATATTTAATGCAAAAACAAAGAAATCTCAACTGCTACAATGCATTATTTTATCATGAGCTGTGCATATTGTGTCATCATGAAGCGCTCTTTTATAGTTAGAGAAATATGCATCTTTATAAGTCATGTAAGACGTTGAAACGCAAAACATTGCTTGTGTTGGACTCATAACTGCAGCTCCCCTAGTCAAACTATGTCTTTCCTATAGTGGCCTAATATATGTATAACTAAGCGGAACGAGAAATTCCTAGTAGACTGAAAACTTTTATAACTCATCTATGTCCGTATAAAAACAAAAATATAAATATATGTTTAGAGACATGATCAAAAAACGAGGCCATATGAAACTATGGTTATACAAGCTCTAAGTTAACGTGCCATTACCTTCTAACAATTCAAATAATAAAAATTATAATGTTGTATGTATTATTCTTATCTAGAAAGCTAATATATAGGATTATCATATAAATGTCCATGAATATACTATGATGTATCAAAAAACATTCCATGTTTCAAGAAGGCTTGAATTATAGAGTATATATATATATAATCTATTTAAAAACTAACATTAAATATTATGTAAATATATATGATATTATTAAAATTAAATAAATAAATAAATAAATAAATAACCATATATCAATCAATATACTTTCATAAATAATCAAATGTAAATATATATATAAATCTATATTAAACAATTTTAGAAAATATATACATATGAAATATATATTATATATTAAACAATATCTAATATCTAAAAACACCATTAGATATAAATGTAATATCTTGATCTTATATATACATAAATAGTACTCAAAAATTGATGTAGCTAGGAACCAAACTTATCTATATGTATATAAAATGATGTTTAGAATCTCAATATGTATACTAAAAGGGATATATGTTGTTATTTCAAACTTCTTTTTTTAAGGACTGACCTCACACTAATATATTGATTTAGGCCTGGAGTGTAATGTGCTTTAAACTTCAGAATCCATTGCAGCTCTATGCTTTCCAATTCATTAAAAGCATCTCCTTTCCTATTACTTGGACTTACTAATTGTAATGTTCTAAATCTAAACTCATGTTCTGGATTATTCATTATATGTTTTGTTAGAGCATTCTTCTGATCTTTTTTCCTGATATCATAAGTGTGGTTGTATATGCGTTCCTTCAGGGATCTTGTTGTCATCCCAATGTAAAAACGCATTACAGGCCAAGCAATTAGCTAAATATATCAAGTAAGTACTATTACAGGTTGATCTAAAGTTAGGTTTGAAAGTGATATTTAATTGTGGATGAGTGAACTCTATGTCTTCTGAGATATAACTGCACATACTACACTTTTTACATGGATAAGTACCTATCTTATTTATTATAATCAAATCCCCTATTATATTGTTCTGTATCTTATCAAATGTTCTATCTATCTCATAACTATGTTTCTCAATGCATAACAATCTTTTAAGATTCTTGCTGTTAGTATATAGAAAACGTGGTTTATTTCCCACTACTTCCTTAATTTCTTCATTAGTAAGTAGAATACACCAATTCTTCCGTATCATATTAGTGATATTTCTATTGTCACTAGTATATCTAGTTTGAAATGGGACTACTTCCTTATATGGCTTCAGTCCAGTATATACTTGATGGGGCATCTTCCTCTTTTTAAAGGGGGTGGAAGTAAAGCAAGGTAAAGATATTTCCTGCTGAATCATTCCTCTGTCATAATGCCTCTCTATTAGCATATCATTTAATTTCATTATTTGTTGCTTTCTATCATCCTGGTTCTTACACAATCTGTTAACTCTTGTATGTTGACCTTTTACAATGTTATAAAATATATGCCTGGGGTGCATGCTGCTATACTCCAATAGTGTGTTCTTCCAACAAGTTTTTCTGTAGATGGTATGACTTAATTTACCTTTATCGTCCTTGGTGATGGTAATATCTAGAAAATTAATTTCTCTTGTAGAGTGTTCAAAAGTAAATCTAAAAAAAGATGTTGTAGTCTCTAAATATTCCACTAGGTCTAAAAACTCTTGTATAGTGCCATCCCAGAAAATTATGATGTCATCTACAAACCTTTTATATAGCAGCATTTTGTCAAAACTTGCATGGTTAAACAAATGTGTGCATTCCCAGTAATATACAACAAGATTCGCGTAAGTGTTTGCACAAGGAGTGCCCATAGCCACTCCCCATTGTTGCAAAAACAATTTCTTGTCATACAGAAATACATTGTTATTCAATATAAGGTCTAATATAGCATTCAATAAAATCTTTTCATTATTACTAAATTTATCTGTACTGTGTAGGATGTGTCTAATAGCATCTGAACCATAACTATTGGGAATAGATGTAAAAAGGTTCCTCATGTCCATAGTGATTAAAATGGTATCTTTAGGGATGCCTTCTTCAAAGTTAGACAATACATCTAATAGTTGATAAGTGTCTTTTAAAATGCTGTTTATCTCATTTATAATGGGCCTTAATTTTTTCTCTATGTAAACCGACATAGTTTCCGCAACCCATCCATCTCCCACTACTATAGGTCGTAGTGGTGGTGGTAATATTCCTTTGTGTACTTTTGGCAACCCTTTTATATAAGGAATTTTGGGTTGCTCTATCAGGAAATATTGGTATAGCTCTTGGTCTATCTGCCTACACATTAGGAAATCATATAATTCCTGATGTACTGAAAAAATGACTCTAGTTAAATCATTAATATGGATTTCTTTATAAGTATCAGTTTCTCTAAGCATATTCAGCATTAATGTATTATAAGTGATGTAATCTAGAACAACTATTCCACCCCCTTTATCTGCAGGTTTTATAATTATTTCTTTATCATGTTGAAGTGCATAAAGTGATTCCCATTCTAAATGTGACAAGTTAGTGTATAAATTCCTCTTTTTCTCATTATTAAAATATCTGTAAAAATCTATTTCACAAGCCTTAATAAAACATTCTGTGACTGGTGTTTGTGCTGGAGAAAACATACTCTTTCTTTTAAAATTATTACTGTTAGTATGACTAACTTCATTATATTGCTCTTTGTTTTTAAACATACATTTCAGATTAATTTTACGGACAAAAAGCCGCAGGTCAGTTAATATTTCACTTATGTTGCTAACCTGGGCCGGAATAAAGGAGAGACCTTTATTCAGTAGTCTGTAATCAGTCTCTGTTAAAGTTCGTTGTGATAAATTAAACACTAAGTCCTCTGTTCCCTTCTTCAATTCCTGTTGCTCGATGCCATTTCTTCTCCCGAGAATTTCCTTTTGGTGCGGCCTCTGCTCCTTGATCTGCTTTGAAAATTCCGCCGAAATTTCAGCGGAAGGGGTAAAAAACCTTCAAGGTTCCCCTGTTTAATTTTGGGTTTGGCACCTTGTAAATTCACTTCCTGTTGAATGAAGGCTTGTTGATTACATGGGGGTGTATCCCTTCCTTCAGGATTCTGTGTGTGTGTCAAGGACGTGGGTGCCGAAGGGGTTGCACTTATGACATCTGAGTTTTTTAAGGTGGAATTAGCATTCATTGCTACTGGGATGACAACAAGATCCCTGAAGGAACGCATATACAGCCACACTTATGATATCAGGAAAAAAGATCAGAAGAATGCTCTAACAAAACATATAATGAATAATCCAGAACATGAGTTTAGATTTAGAACATTACAATTAGTAAGTCCAAGTAATAGGAAAGGAGATGCTTTTAATGAATTGGAAAGCATAGAGCTGCAATGGATTCTGAAGTTTAAAGCACATTACACTCCAGGCCTAAATCAATATATTAGTGTGAGGTCAGTCCTTAAAAAAAGAAGTTTGAAATAACAACATATATCCCTTTTAGTATACATATTGAGATTCTAAACATCATTTTATATACATATAGATAAGTTTGGTTCCTAGCTACATCAATTTTTGAGTACTATTTATGTATATATAAGATCAAGATATTACATTTATATCTAATGGTGTTTTTAGATATTAGATATTGTTTAATATATAATATATATTTCATATGTATATATTTTCTAAAATTGTTTAATATAGATTTATATATATTTACATTTGATTATTTATGAAAGTATATTGATTGATATATGGTTATTTATTTATTTATTTATTTAATTTTAATAATATCATATATATTTACATAATATTTAATGTTAGTTTTTAAATAGATTATATATATATATATATATATACTCTATAATTCAAGCCTTCTTGAAACATGGAATGTTTTTTGATACATCATAGTATATTCATGGACATTTATATGATAATCCTATATATTAGCTTTCTAGATAAGAATAATACATACAACATTATAATTTTTATTATTTGAATTGTTAGAAGGTAATGGCACGTTAACTTAGAGCTTGTATAACCATAGTTTCATATGGCCTCGTTTTTTGATCATGTCTCTAAACATATATTTATATTTTTGTTTTTATACGGACATAGATGAGTTATAAAAGTTTTCAGTCTACTAGGAATTTCGTTCGCTTAGTTATACATATATTAGGCCACTATAGGAAAGACATAGTTTGACTAGGGGAGCTGCAGTTATGAGTCCAACACAAGCAATGTTTTGCGTTTCAACGTCTTACATGACTTATAAAGATGCATATTTCTCTAACTATAAAAGAGCGCTTCATGATGACACAATATGCACAGCTCATGATAAAATAATGCATTGTAGCAGTTGAGATTTCTTTGTTTTTGCATTAAATATTAGCACTATGAATGAATTGAGTATATACTGCTATCAGGTATATATACATATATATATGGTTTCCCGTTTACTTGTTTATATATGTATATACATTTTTTAGGTCTTAAGAAAGAGTTTTTCTATTATATACAAATTTATATGCATAAGTTTCATATGCTGTAGTTGTTTTTATATAATATTATATTAATATGTATTGTTTTAAAACATATTGCAAAACACATTGTAAATATACATATATTTTTAGAGTGAGCCCTTGTAGATATACATATAGAATGTTTTTCTACACAGAAATGACTTAAGAACTTTGGTTTTTAGCAATAGTTACTTTTAGCTGTAGGGCATCAATCAGGATGACAATTGATTGATTGCTTAATGAGTATATTAATTAAACTGGTGAGATGCACTATATAAGCTTTGTTTTAGTCATATGAAATTAGATCTGAAGAAGCGTACTGCTTGTACGTGAAAGCGCTCATCTTTCCTGTTTTTTGTTAACAATAAAGACGATTTTATGTTTGGCTGCATAATCGTGGTGGTCCTCATCTTTGTGTTCCTGACTATATACTAGAAGGTAAAATAAAAATAGTACAACAGGATGCAAAATTATAAGCATGACACGAAAATTAGTCCAATGTAGCATAGTAATGGTACTAAAGCAATTTGACATTAACTATAATTAGCAAAACTTAAACGAAACTATAATTAGCAAACTTAACAAAGCTATAGCTATAACATAGAGAGATGATTTATGTTTACAAATTCTTTGCTGTAGTAGGAATAGTACAGCCATAAAAGAAAGAAAGTAGTAAATTACATAAGAGTCTATAAGGTATTTACAGTATTCACAGTATTCACAATTGTTATAATCGTTTGTGCCAGGGCAGTAGATTAAGAGGCAGATTTGCATAGCTGGGAGCAACCTATAGATTTGGGGGGGATAACAGGTTGCAGAGGTAAAGTAGTATCCATGTGGATAGTAGATAGTTGCAGAAGAGGGGTAGTATTAGTGATAGGGACAAGCATAGAGGTAAATGGAGAGAAATGAGAAGATCGTTAACAGCTATTAAAAGAGTTGTTTCATTACTGTGGTGAGTACAAATCTCTGACTGGAAAGGATCCATGATTCCATTTACTTTAAGGTGAGTCTAAAGCTGCTTGTAAACATCTTTCTCAATAACCTTGCCAATAAATGGGTGATTAGAGACTGGAAATAATTAACCGGATTGTTTAGATCTAATGAGGATTTCTTGAGGGTTAGAATCCCCAGTGCTACTTACAGAGCTAAAGGAAAAACTCAGGCCCTCAAAGAACTAGCCAAGATCTGCGCAAATTGGACAGACAAGAATCCAGTATACTTAAGACATTTTCTATATTATTTTGGAATGTGAGTGGTCTCTCAGGTATAGACAAAAAAGGAAAGAACACTTAATTAACTCAGTACATCTGAGTGATGCCTCCAGGTGCATTGGCAGTTAACTCCTACTGACGCTTCTAGGCATCAAATATTGGTTGTTCATATTTGCATCAGTAATTCCAAAACCATGCTATGCACGAGGTTTTAAAAGATTTCATGTTATAGCTTACCCAATGGCAAACTCAACTGCATTAATATTTCCCCTCTGTCTAATGCAGGTAAAGAGGTTTACTGTTGTTTTTATGATATTAATTTATACAGATATTCTTTTCATGTTGTTCTAAATATCTCAGCACTCAAGTAACACAGACATAACTCCTTAGTCTCAGCTCTCAGCTAGATGAATAAAATGCTGCTGACAGCAAGTGTGTAACCTGAGTGGTTGCTGAGATATTGTAACTTGTTTACAAAATATTATAAACGTAATAGTTTCTGTGTTTACTGTAACTTATAAAATTCAGTTTAAGACCTAGAACCTAAAGAATACTACCACTATAAAATAGTTTGTGCTGAGGGGTTTGCCATTTATACTTCTTTCATGACCCCTATGGTTCCAGAGATATGAACATCTGTTTGACATGTGAAGACATAATTTGATTCTGTCAAATGGATTAGGGTCCACCCATTGGATGTTACAGTGCAAACTTCCTGAGCTCCATTGGAGTGAATGAGTTAAGAAATGCAGAGTGCAAATAGTAATGCGACAGCCAACACATTTGGAAATAAATGACCGTGTGAATTTGATAAAGAAAGAATTTCAGGCTAGATATTCTGCAGAATATCAGGAACACAGGAAAATAGAAGTACTTCCATTAATTTCTAGAGGAGCTCCAATAGTGACAGAAGAGGGGAAAAAATATAATAATGACAGATTTGTGGTAGTAAGTGGCTACTGGCAAAAGATGGGGATTACAATCTCATGTATTTATAATCTACCTAAAACTGATATTATGGTGCTTAAAAAGAATGTGGGAGAAATAATCTGCTTTCAGCAGAGAATGTTACTTATAGGTGGGGACAGGAATATGATTTGCAACAATACAGATGCATCTGAGGGGCCTATAAGGGAAAATATAACAAAACAGGGTAAATTTCAGAAGAAATGTATGAAAATATTTGGTGAAAGACCTGAATTTAGTAGTAGGAACTCAGAGAGAGTTTACATATTTTCCACCAAGGTACAACAACTGGGTTAGAGTAGACAGACATTATTTATTCACAGGAACATATGCATTTAATTGAGAACTTTGTACACATCCAATAACTGATTCAGATCATGCACCAATGATTACTAATATAAAAATGCAGGGTAATGAAGCAAAGATGAGACACTGGGGCTTCCCTACCTACCTTTTAAAAGAGAGGAATTTAAGGAATGGGTAGTGGAAGAGAGAAAGTACTCCAGAAGTTATAGCTAGTGAGTGGAATACAATGAACGTGGAGTTTAAAAATAGCATAGAAATAAAATAAAAAGAGGTATGGTTAAGAAGTAATAAGAATTATTTAGAGGGGCTGACAAAAGTTAAAGTATTACAGAATAAGAGGAATCTCACACAAAAAAGAAGCATAGTTACAGAGTGCTAAAGAGAATATAAGAGAATACCTGGATAATATGCATGAGTTTAGAAAGACTGCAGTTAAGTAACTGTTTTTTTTTATAATAACTCCAGAGCACAAAAAATACTAGCACAATAACTTGAGCAACAGAGTAGGAAGGGTTGTCAGCAAACTTAAGGAGCCAATAACAAGAAAAATAACCAGAGATCCTGTAAAGGTATTAGATATTTCTGAAATTTTATGAAAATTTGTATAAAGCAGAGAAGTGGGAAATCAAGAAAAAGTACAAATGGAAAATTTGTGGAAAACGTAAATATGCCAAAGCTGGATGTAGATGAGGTCCAACAATTAACAGTTAAAATAGGAGATGAGATAAGAATGGGGATGCACATTCAATCTGTAGGAAAGTCTCCAGGAATAGATGATATTCCAGTGGAAGTTTGGAAGTCAGTAGGGAAGAAAGTGATAAAGATCTGCAAGCTTTTTTTTAACATTATTTTAAAAGGAAAGAAGGCACCAACATCCTGGGAAAAAGCTGTGGTGGCTGTAATACCTAAAGATAGTAAAAACCCATCTGATCCATTTTTATAGCTCCATTTCAATTTTTAAACCACAGTTATAAAGTGCTTATGTCTATAATGGCTAAAAACTAGCAAATGTGATGCCAAAATTGATACATATGGACCAAAGTGATTTTGTGTAGGGCAGGCAAATATTTGGCAACATTAATGGTACAATGATGATCCAGAGCAAAGCAAAATGTAAGAAAATACCACTGTTATTGATGAATATTGATGCAGAGAAAACATTCAGCAGAGTAAGCTGGGATTTTATGAGTAGGGCAATGGAAGCGTTTACATTTCCTGATGCAATGTTATTGTTGGTCTTTTCGGCTTTCCCTGGTTAGGGGTCACCACAGCGGAACTCCTGTCCGCTAATGATTGGCAGTAGATTTTTTTTTTTTGTTTATGGTGCCGAGTTGCCAGCCCGACGCCCAACCTTCAGCTAAGGCCCATTCACACATGTCTTCCTGATACAATAATAAGGTTAATTACAAGGATATATGAGGGATTTGAGGCAAAAATCGAAGTGGGATTGTTACTCTCTAACAAGCTGAGTTTGAACAGAAGAACCAAGTAAGGGTGCCCTCTTCCCCCTTTGTTATTGGCTTTATAATTAGAACCATTGGCAAAGAAAATAAGGGACTCAGAAATTCAAGTATATAATTGATAAGGTATTCAAGAAAAGTTGGGTTTATTTGCAAATAATATTATTTTGTACCCCATGGAGCCAGAAAAGGACATTTCAGTGTTGTGGAACATTCTGAGGCAGTTCCAGTTTTTTGGGAGGGATATAGAATTAATTAAGATAAAACAAAGTTTATAGCAATAAACTATGTATCTACAAATTAATTGGTTCAGCAATACTCATATTTATAGGGACATGATAAAATGAAGTTTTTAGGAATATGGATTAAAATTATTCTGTTATGGCTGTTAATTTGTGGGAAGACACTAAACAAAAGCTGATACAAAAAAAAAAAACAGAAACTTGCTTGCTCATGGATATGGATAGCAAGATACAGGCAGTAAAAATGTTTTTAGTCCCTTTAATTTTATACACAGGTCAGGCATATTTTATCAACCAGCGGAGCTGTGGACGGTAATTAACAAAGAGTTGAAGGATTGTATCCAGGAGGGCAAGAGGGCACTAGTCAAGCAGGATGAGTTGATCCTACCAATAGTCAAGGAGGTGTAGGATTATTTGATTTGATGCAATATTTTACTGCTGCACAGTTAAGGCTCAGTATATATAACTGTTAGAAAAATCTATACATGCTGCTTAGAAAATATATTTACATACATGCTGCCTAGAAAAATATATTTACAATGTGTGCTGCTTAGGAAGATGTGTATTTAAACATTCAAACATATATAAGTTGTGTGATCAAATATATAGAGAAATGTGTGCTTTAGTTAGGAATAAATGTACTTAAATCCATAATAAAGAATAAAGGTTATGTAATGCATTTAATTCTGTCTTACTAGAATAATAGTAGAAATAAACCTGCATATTATTGCTTGAAGCACAAGCTGCAGTGTAATCAGAAATTTGACCTTGGCAGCTTGCAGATGCAGTCTGGCTCATGTCTTTCAAGTAAAGATTATTTTGCAAAGTTAGAAAATAATAAATCTGTTCATGTGTGTCCTCTTTCCTGCCTCCACCAGGAGAGTAGCCTTGTGCGCACTATCTCTGATAGTGCGCAGCTGGGAACAAGAAAGACAAAGGGAGGCATTAAGGAAGACATACATCTATTGTATTTGAACTAATCAGAGAACCTTGAATTGGCTACATCCTCAGGAGGTCATCGTGACTGACCAGCTGCTTGCAAGGCTGCAACATTCTCATGGGAAAAGGACTTTTGAAAAACACAAATTCAGCACTTTTATGAATTACTATGATGTAAAGACCCTGTCACTGACCACACCAGTGAGGTGGGCAAAACTGATAATGAAATGTATATAACCAATGTGTTTTGGTCAATAAAGCAGTCAAAATTCTATACAAACTTTGTGTATGGTTTTTTGCCTCCTAATGTACATTAGAGCTTTAAGATATCTGAGTCCTCCTGCATTATTGTTTGTTATTAATTGACATTGTGTTTGAATAACTCAATGATTTTTACAGTCTGACTCTAACGAATTTATTTAACATTTTGGTCCTAATCGTGCCGGAATTCCCTTGGTAAGCTGCAGGTCACAGAGTGCATAAGTGCCAATAAATCTGCGCAGGAGAAGCTGCCGAAAAGAATGGTTCTTCTTAAAGTGAAAAGACCTCCGACTGAATTGTTGTGTGTAAAGAGGCTGTCCACTTTCTGATCTGTGGCTGAAAAGCGGAAGACTGGGCCCCAAGGATAAACAATAAGAGCAGGAGGCTCAGGTAAGAAGAATTTCCCTCTTTGTCTTTGTTTTAGATCAGGGACCAGGTTACACTGTGCTATTGCTAAGGTTTGTGATAGCAGGAGAGAGAGAGTCAAGTATTGTATCTTGAGTCATAGATCAGGGAATAACAAAGCAAAGTAAACAGTCATTCTAGACACTACTGTGGATATGGGGAAATAAGATACCACGTGGTACAAAAGAAGGGTTACGTAACAGTCTTTTTAAGACATGGAAAATCAGTGCACTAAGAGATCACGAGATCCGCCCCTAATGGATAATGTGAAGCATATGCAATTACAGTAAGCAGATAATGTGAGATATTTTGCAAAATGTGTTAACAACTATAAATTTGATAATAAACTAGATAAACTTTCACTAGTTAAACTCCTTAAACAAGCTTTAATCTGATGCAGGGCGTCAGGCAAAAGAAAAACAGAAGCTTAAAAAATTCTGAAACATTTTTAGACAACAGAGTGAAAGGTCTAACAGACAGAATCTCTGAAAAATGAAAACGTAGAGTAGACTGGACTTGCATTAATTAATGCCTACAACAGGAAAATGAGACAGTAGATGGATATTATGCTAGATTATTAAAATGCTTAAAATAACAATTAAAAAAAAAAAAAATAAATAAATATATATACATTTTTAAAAGGTTGCATTGCCTCTGTTAGTAGTTTTATTACAAGGCATATGACAAATCACTGAACAAGCAGGCTGCAAGCCTTACTTGAGTATGCTAGACGTACTGAAAGACACCTTAATAGTAAAAAGAAAAAAAGGCACAAGTCTTCACTGCTGAAGACGGAGCTGAAGTATTTGTATTACAGTCAGGTAAAAAGGGCATCTAGCTAGGGACTATAAACAAAATAAGAAAGCAATAACAGAAGATAAAGGAGATGTGGACTGACTATATAATAGTGATAATAACCAAAAATCATCAGGAAAGGTTAATAAACAAAAGAAAATGTGAATGTAGTAGAGGGAATAGAGGAAGTACAAACAGATGTAAAGAATAAAAATGAAAATAAAATTTTAGATTTAGCATTGTTGAGCCTGGAGCTCTACCTAGCAAATACAAAACCAGAAGTAACACTTCTGGTGGAGGGAAGAAAGGTCAAATTCCTGTGTGACTCAGGAGCGTCACGGACTTTGATACACCCTCCAAGTTACCAAAACATTCTAAATCACCTGATTATATATTAGTAAAAGCAGCAAATGGACAGCTATACAGGGAACCACTTTCCCATAATATAGCAATAACTGACCCTGTTTCAGGTATGACTCAGAAAAGTAAAATTGTAGTTTCTGCAAAAATATCCAGTAAACTTACTGGGAAAAGACCTTGTGCAGATATTTGGCATAGCAGTAGTTCCTACCATGCAGGGTATGGAAGCACAAAGACAAGTGAATGCTCTTGTGGTGTGATCAGAGGGTGAAGCCTATTATTGGTACAGCCAGGACCTAGTTATGATTGGTCCAGGGCAGTAACCAAAGAACTGATAAACGTAGCCATCAGTAAGGTACCCTCCCTTGACACTGATCAGCAGCACTTGTTACATTGTACTCCATACTACTGTAGCACACCAGGACCTAATAAAAAATATAAGTAAAAATCCTGCTGACAAATTAATATTACAAACTTTATGCTGGGATACTGAGGGAAACAGTGTAGTAAGCTGTTCATTACCTCAGGAGTTCATGAGATTGTATAAGTCCAATAGACTGCCACATGTCAGCTTGACAAAAAACAAAAGTTTTAAATGGGCAGACTTAGAGAAAAAAAAAGGTAACAAAATGGGAAAACAGACTGATTTAAAAATGTCAGGACAAGGGATATAAAAACAAAACTAAATTGGTTGACACAGACACATACAGCTGTACACTTGCAATCTAGTAAGGACAGCTGATTAGCATTTTATTAAAAGAAAAGAAAAGGTCTTGTGTAAAATTCCAACAACTCTGTGGTCAACAGGCAAGTTAAATGTAGGGCTTATTCAAGCAGCAGGACCAGTTACAATTACCCCAAAGTCAGCTTTTAAACCACAGAAAAAACAATACATTTTGGAAAAGAATGCAAAAGTAAAATTAAGCCTATAATAAGCAGCATTACTCAAAAAAGGAGTACTGGTAGAATCTCCTGATTCACCATGTGATACACCCCTATTTCCTGTTAAAAAAAAGCAAACGGGGAATGGCAGATGGTACAAGATTTATAAGCCGTGAATAATGCAGTAATACCTAAAGCACCTACGGTGCCAGACCCACATACCTTGTTAAATTATTTAAAGCCACAACAAAAGTATTTTACTGTGGTAGATATAAGCAATGCTTTCTTTTCAATACCTATACATCCTGATAGTCAATATTGGTTTGCATTTACATTTCAGGGTAAAAGGTATACATATACACGACTACCACAGGGATATTGTGAGAGCCCAATAATATTTGCACAAAAAAATGGCTAGCAATCTGGCAGGGTCTACCCCACCAGAAAGTAGTCAAATTTTACTTTATGTAAATGACATCTTGCTAGCAGCACCCAGCAGCAGTGCAGGGTGAATACAGTAGCATTGTTAAAATTTTTAGTAATACAAGGACACAAAGTAAACAAGAGTAAGTTACAAACTTTGGGAAAAAAACACAGGTTAGATACCTGGAATATGTGATATTCAGTAAAGGTAAAATACTAAATAGTGGGAAAAGAGAAAAGGGGAAAAAACAGCAATTTTGCAAGCACCCAAACCAACAACTAAAAAAGAAATAATGTCTTTCCTAGGTACAACTAATTTTTGTTGGAACTGGGTACCAAATTATTTTACAATGAAAACAAAAGCAGAAATGGCTTTCTGCAGGTTGAAGCAGTTAATAGCTTCTTCATTAGTTTTAAGACTTCCAAGTTATCACAAACGTTTTTTTTTTTTTAGACCATAGATTGTAAGCAATGGTACATGACATCAGTATTAAAGCAACAACATGGGGATAAGCAATGCCCCATAGCTTACTATTCATTACAGTTAGACCCAGTGGTGCAATCTTTGCCTCACTGTGTACAAGCAGTAGTTTCAGCAGCAATGGCAGTACAGGCTTCAGCCTCAATGGTGTTATTCCACCCTCTCACATTGAGAATGCCTCATGCAGTTGCAATAATTCTGCCACAAGAAAAAGTTGCATACCTTTCTCCTGCTAGACATCTTTCATGTATGACCATACTGCTGAGTCAACCTCATATAAACAGTTAGCTTTACCTAGATAAGATCTTACAAATATGCCCTTGGATAATGCTGAGGTGACATATTACGTGAATGACTCATGCAGAAGGGGTCCTACAGGGAAAAATCTGGTGGGGTATGCAGTAGTTACAGACACTAAAATTTAGAAGCACAAACTTTGCCACACAACTTGTATGCTCAAGCAGCAGAACTGGTAATTTTGACAGAAGCATGTATTTTAGTAAAAGGCAAAAAAAGTAAACATATATACTGATAATCAGTATGCTTTTCTACAGTGCATGTGTTTGCACAATAATAAAGAAAATAGAGGGATGATTACATCCAGTGAAAAACCTATTAATCATGCGCAATTTATTTTGGAGCTATTAGAATCTATTCAGTTGCCTACTAAAGTAGCTATTTGTAAATGTGTAGCTCATACAAAACAACAGGATAAGATTTCAAAAGGTAATGCACGAGCTGATGCAGCTGCAAAGCAAGCAGCCTCAGACTCAGGAACTTTATTTTTTTTTTTAATAAAAAATTACAGCCCTTTGAAATTTTAAATTTGGACATGTTAAAAACAATGCAAATGCTTACTACAACAGCAGAAAAACAAAACTGGGTAAAACAAGGTGCAATTTTTAAAAATGGACTGTACATTTCCAAAGGAAACAAACAATATTACCATCTAATTTATTTAGAAATGCAGCTTTGTTGAGCCATGGGCAGAGCCATGTCTCAACAGGGGGGATGGTACAGTTAGTAAATAAAATATTCCAAACATATGGATACATAAATTATACAATAAAATTTTGTGCAGCTTGTCATACTTGTAACAAGCACCATGCACAAGGAGCATTTAAAAACAAGCAAGCGAGTTTCCTACACCACCATATCCATTCCATACTATTTGTATGGACTTCATAGAGTTGAATAAGGGTGAAGGGAAAAAATACTGTTTAGTGATCATAGATATGTTTTCAAAATGGGTAGAAGCTTTTCCTTAAGGAATCACTGTGCTTACCACCCACAGTCAGCAGGACTGGTGGAGAGGTACAATGGGATTTAAAAAACAAGTTAAGAAAGTTGATGAGTAAGACTCAGAAGAATTGGATTTGCTGTTTACCTCTAGCATTGCTGAGCATGAAAACAGTAACAAATGTGAAGGGTTTAATCCCCTTTAAAGTAGTATTTGAAAGGGCATATTATGTGCCTCAGTAAAAGCTCTCATGCCTGCAGGGCTGGAGGCTGACAGTTCACTAGCTAATTAAATAAAGAAACTGTTATGAATAAATCTGTTTTGCAGTTTAACTCTTTTTCAGACAAAAGAACTTTCAGCTGAATAAAAACTTTGTGACTGATACACAAGGGCAAAATGGCCAAGAGTAAAGAAGACAAAAAGCAGAGCAACCCAAGAACTATTGCATAATTATTTTAATTATGTATTTGTTAACTATAAGTGTGACAATTTTCTCTTATTGTGGTTTTCCTGCACTCAACCACACAAGTGAAAGTGAGAAGACGTGATGAACTGTTTATAGACTGGCATCCAAATTTTAACACGCACCTGGCCATGAAGCAAGTGTATACAGAAACTATGCACATTTCAAATTGCTGAGTTTGTACAGCTATACCAACAAAATATAATAGACTTTAACGTCCTCTGTCCCTCTGGGGATAAAATAAGACTTTGGAAAGTTTTTTATACAGAAACTGTGAGATCACAGGACAAAATTGCTTTATTTTTGCCTGTTCACACAAAAGGTATTGTATGTCTCTACAAGAGTAATACCCTCCAGGTGGGCTGGAGTAATGGTAATATAACAATGTCTTATAAATGTTACATTAAAGTCAAAAGTGGGGGTACTGTTTGTAATACTAACCATGATTCATATCTGAGTTCAATGAAAACTACATTAAATGTAGTATGTGACAATCTAGTCTTAACTAAGCAATTGTCTATTAAGAATAGGAAAATGTTTCATGCAGGGATAACACGTATCAGTACCAAAGTAATGATTTTATTTGTGGAAAAAAGGCATATAAATGGTTACCTGAGAATTGGTCCGGCAGTTGTTTTTTGGGTTATCTGGTTTTAGCAATAAGACATACTGCAGAATTACCTTTGGGTAAAATACGAAACGTAAGGAAAACAGCTCGAGAATCTGAAGGTCCAGTGAAAAAAAAAAAAAAAAAAAACCTGTGAATCCAGTTGGTAAAATCGAAGCTGGTTGAAAAGGCCATAATTCAGTGAAAGACAAAAGTAAATTGACTCATATGAACTTGGGCAACAGTGTTATATCCAGGGCAGGAATGCCACCAGCCTATGGAGCAGTCAAATCGATCTGGGAGCTGAGGAAGCTGTCAAAAAGTCATAAGCAATGCAACTTTTTCCACCCTAGAATTGGTGACTAATGAACTGAATGCAATAAAAACTGTTGTGCTACAAAATCGAATGGCTCTTTACTTCACCCTAGCGGCAAGAGGTGGTACACGAAGAAGAATGCTGTGCGTACATTCCAGACAACCAACATGAAATCAATGACCACCTAGAGGTAATTCAGCAAGTATCAGCAATGACTAAACCAGGCCCAAACCCACTGACGGACTTTTTCCAGAATCTGTTTGGGGGGGTGGGGTTCCATCCTATTAAACATTTAATTGCTATTTGTGTGGGTATACTCCTAATAGGAGCATGTGTTTACTGTGAAATTCCCTGCATGAAAAGATTAATCAAAAATTTGTTGATATATCTGCTACTGAAACTCTTTACCAAAGTGTTGAAATTAAAAGATTAATTTCAAATGATGCTTTTTCTGAAATATAAAACCAATGACTTACTTAGCTGAAAGCCCTTGAAAGGAAAGGCTGAGGAATGAAATAATATTGTTTATGTTTTAAACAGAATAAAATGCATTAACAGGAGGGAGAATGTTAGAAAAATCTATACATGCTGCTTAGAAAATATATTTACATACATGCTGCCTAGAAAAATATATTTACAATGTGTGCTGCTTAGGAAGATGTGTATTTAAACATTCAAACATATATAAGTTGTGTGATCAAATATATAGAGAAATGTGTGCTTTAGTTAGGAATAAATGTACTTAAATCCATAATAAAGAATAAAGGTTATGTAATGCATTTAATTCTGTCTTACTAGAATAATAGTAGAAATAAACCTGCATATTATTGCTTGAAGCACAAGCTGCAGTGTAATCAGAAATTTGACCTTGGCAGCTTGCAGATGCAGTCTGGCTCATGTCTTTCAAGTAAAGATTATTTTGCAAAGTTAGAAAATAATAAATCTGTTCGCATGTGTGTCCTCTTTCCTGCCTCCACCAGGAGAGTAGCCTTGTGCGCACTATCTCTGATAGTGCGCAGCTGGGAACAAGAAAGACAAAGGGAGGCATTAAGGAAGACATACATCTATTGTATTTGAACTAATCAGAGAACCTTGAATTGGCTACATCCTCAGGAGGTCATCGTGACTGACCAGCTGCTTGCAAGGCTGCAACATTCTCATGGGAAAAGGACTTTTTGAAAAACACAAATTCAGCACTTTTTATGAATTACTATGATGTAAAGACCCTGTCACTGACCACACCAGTGAGGTGGGCAAAACTGATAATGAAATGTATATAACCAATGTGTTTTGGTCAATAAAGCAGTCAAAATTCTATACAAACTTTGTGTATGGTTTTTTGCCTCCTAATGTACATTAGAGCTTTAAGATATCTGAGTCCTCCTGCATTATTGTTTGTTATTAATTGACATTGTGTTTGAATAACTCAATGATTTTTACAGTCTGACTCTAACGAATTTATTTAACAATAACAAAAGCAGAAATCCACAATTCAAAGTAGAAAGGGGTGATGATAAAGCAGGGGGAGTAATTCAAGAAATAAGGAAACAGTGAGATTTTGGATGCAGATCCTGAAGGAGAACAACAGTCATGCAGAATATAATATTCTTAAAGTTGCAGAAAGTATACTAAGAGATAAGCCATCATAGGAATGGAGAAAGTAGATTCTACTAATAGGGATGACTGCAATTAGAGATACAGAGAATAGGCAAGGGGGGGTAGAATTCACACAAGGAAGCTGGCAAAGGAACCAAGGTACTGGGAACAAATAACTAAGGAGGGGAAGGTGATATCATGGGAAGAGGCCAAGAAGGCATTTGGATTGCAGGCTAATTATTGCCTTCCTTATCAGGGATTGATATCAGATATAGACAAAGAAAAATGGATAAATGAAAGACATGCACTGGCTGAGTTTGTAAATTGAATCTAGAACAGAAGTTGTTGTGAAAAATGGATAATTAGTGTGGTATATAAAATATTGCAGAAGAACTATAGGAATCAATCAGAAGATGTCAGAAAAGATTGGGAAGAGTGACTAAATAAACAATTCACAAAAAAAAAGCAATGGGAGGGCTTATGCATGGCTCCCAAATAAGCAAAAAAAGCTGGAAGATTTAGGATTTTTGCCTGGAACTGTTTGGATATATATTTTATGCCCTAGGCAGACTCCAGAGAATTTTTCAAGTAGATGGCAAATGTTGGAGGTGTAATGGAGAAGAAAGAGGTACCTGGGAACATATGTTTTTGGAGTGTAATGAGTTGGCAGACTTTAAAAAAACGCAGTACAGAGTACTCTGTCAGGAATTCTGGGTGAGAAAATGAGTGTAACTAAAGAAACCATTTTTGAGCAGAGATACAGGACCTGATTTTCTTAGACACAGCAAGGTCTTGTTAAATTTAATTCTTGTAGATGCTAAAAAAAAAGCAATTACTAGAAAATGGAAATCAAAGTCTAAACCTACTATACTTGAAGTATTGAATATTGCAACAGAGATAAAAGAACAGGAAGTGGGATCTTTTGAAAACTGTAAGAGTAAATTGCATAGAAAGAAATGGAATTTCTGGGAACAATACATGCCAGAAAAAATGTTTTGGAGGAGGAATGAGGTTTAAAAGAAGGCAAGAATTGAACAATTTATGTAATATTGCTTTGTTTTTATTGTATATAACAATATATGATGTGTAATGTTTGTAAATGTGATTTTTTTAATATGATTTAGTTACCTTTATATAAGTTTGCCTGTGTTGGCAAGTGATAATTCAATAAAATTGTTTAAAAAAATAATCCAGCACACATGTTGTTAAACACACACTAGAAAACACATCAAATAACTCAAAATTGACACCATTTAAGACAGAGATAATGGAATAGGAGGACTTACTGTGCTACCAAACCTGTCACCAAAAATCAAGCAATAGACTAACATTCCGAGCCAGACAAAGCCCTTCTGGTTGATAGACAAGCAAGGCTGCACAGTCTTTCTACCACTGGAAAAGCACTGTTGGTCAATTTGTCACTGAAATGATCTCTCCTGACAAAAATTCAGATTTCTTATGGGAGACCTCTGCTTAATAGATGGGATAATGCTCATCAAACTCAATCTTATCACTCCTCCAGTGTAACCTACACCAGCGACGCTCCAAACTGTACCCATCTCTGCACATAGAATGAAGCAAAGCATCTATCCAAGGTTCAATCCTTCTTGCTGAGACAGGGAATAGGTGACTTAGGACTTCAATGTCCAAAGTCAAGGTAAAGGCTTGTTGTAATTCTCAATCAGGACTTCCACTTGGAGGGCACCACTCCCTAAGGGGAACTGAGGGAAATGACATGAAAAGAAATCACCTGTAACACTATTAGTTTTATGAACCACCCCCAGCTCAAGATGAGAAGGTCTGTACATGGTCTATACCAGACCAAAGTGGACCAAGAAACACTCAGAGCATAAAAGTGGTTTCACCACCAAATTCATGGTTGCCACTTCCATCAAGAAGACCAAATACCCACATTTATGTGTTGCAGAGGTAATGACCTGAGCAAATTCAAAACCTTGCATAGTGCATTTATGTTCAAAAGCAGGATACATTTTCTCATCATCAACCCAGATGTCAAAGCCACCAATCACCATAACATGTTGATGACCCACCATTGAGCTGACAAGAAAATCAATAAAGTCCTGCAGGAAAATCCTTGTACTATTGGGTGGGTGTTAGACACACAGGAACATACAGCTTGCTACTTTAACTAGGACATGCCCAAAGGATTCAGTCTCTCTGGAATCCATCCCAGACAACTTAAGTTTACTGCTGATACATACAGATACCACTCCCTAATCTCTCCATCTTAGGACATTGAATAAGCAAGAAAACAGATGGAATGGCTGCAACTACATGTAGTACATAATTCATATCTAGTCATGTTTCAGTTATAAAGGCAAGGTCTATATCATGCAGTAAGTCAGAGACTTTGCAATGCATGCCATGTCTGTGTTTGATAGTCCTTGACATGGACATTGCCTGGGATGTGCATGTCCCACAATAATGTACAGTGACATGTACAGGTGTACCTGATTTCACTGGCACATGTTGTGTACACAGACTGTTATTCTCCGATATGCCATTACTGGCCTGGTGTGGCAGAACGTGCTTATACTCAGCAGGTTGACCCTGCACCTGCATTGATAGCATGATACAGGTATCCCCTGGTGTCAGTGGCATCGGTCCATACAGGGCACATGTGTAAGGCATTGTATGGCCTCTGTGGATCACTTTTGATGGCACCACATATGTTGCAGGCATCCAGTGGGGAACATAGTGAAAGCACATTGTCTGCAATTATGTGCGTATTGTACTGCTGTACAGGGTGCTGTGCCCTCTGCAGCCCACTGCAATCACACCATACCCACTATCTGTCATCAATGTGCAGGGTATTAGCAACATAACGGGATATTCTAGGCATGAGTCTTTGTGTATGACACATGGGTTCAGGACATATTCCATGTAATAGTAGGGTTGCATACTTTGTTCACCAGGCCTTTTGCCAGATGGAGGGGTATGGCTTGCCAACACAGTCCCTTGCTGACTGACATTTGTAGTCCTCGTGAGGTGGACATTGTGACATATAAGATGGACACCATATAGGAAAACTACAAAATCCACTCCCCAACATATCCAGTGGTTAGACACTCACAGCCACCTCCACACCTCCACACAGGCTCTGACAGAGAAACACACACGCACACACACACACACACACACACACACACACACACACACACACACACACACACACACACACACACACACACACACACACACACACACACACCTGCCATGTCCTGGAATAGGAACCCCTACCTAGGTAGTGTATTACATTATAGCATTACGCAGTTACAGCACATGCTACGGAGATTACTGGGTTATAGCAGTCCCAGAGGTGTATGTCTAGGTGGGTGACATCAGCAGGATTGCCAAAGGTGGTCATGTGAATTGTAAAGAGTGTGCATACCCTAGAAAGCATAGTTCTTGTGTCAGGCAGACAGACACACACACACACACACACACACACACACACACACACACACACACACACACACACACACACACACACACACACACACACACACACTTGGTCTCTCTTGGAATGGAACCCCTATCTAGTTAGTTTATCACACTACAGCAATACTCAGTTACAGCATGCGCTATGGAGAATACTGGGTTACATGTGGTATGTATGTCTTTAGACATGTCCACCTAATGCAATGCCTATAAACATACCCAAATAACAGGACCATAGGACCTACACAAGGCCTGTATTGACAGACTCAGGAAAATCCAGCTCTGCTCTGTATGTTCCTGAGTAGTTACAGGTGATATGTTCATGACATGTACAGCCATGTGTGGCCACAGCTCCTACATATACCCCATGTCAACAATTGCAAGCCATGCATGCTGTGTGCTGTCTGGACATTAGCCTTAGTATTACAATAGTCAGTACATGCTGAAGTGAGATGTTTACAAGCCACAGACCCCGCGCATGCTTGAATGAGTGTACTGCCTAGCTCTAACAGAGCACATTGCTGGCACTCTTCCAGTACACATGAGGTGTGTGTGGCAAATATGATGTGCTCACTGTTGACCATTACAGTGCCCTGGCTTCACCATGGCACTGTCAAAGTAACAGTTCATAGGAGCATGACATGTAATAATGTTGTGTGTGTGTCATGCTGATATGTGCTGTTGTAATATATGTACACATGGCTACTCGGTGAAAGCAGTGGTGTCCTACTAGTACATGAATACAACATTCATTATGGTGTAATGCTCGGCTATGTTTCACACATGGCATGGGGAACGTGTGGAATGTATCCTCATATGTGTACATGTATTGTTGTTTGTGTAGATTCCATGTGTGTGCAGTCTCTGATGTCTGAAGGTGACTGTTGTCTTAGTACATCATGCTGTTGCAATACAGCCTCAACATTGCCAATTGTATATGGTGATATGCTCTAAGTACAGTAAGCCATACATGAGGTATGGACAGATGTTTGGACATGACTACTACATGGTGGGGATTCCTTGCAGATGAATGATTACTGAGGACAGCTAATTGGTGTGTTACAACTAGTCCTACAATAACCTGTGTACCTGCTAATGTCAGGTTTTGTTAACTGAAGTGGAAGACAGACAATGTAGAATGCTGTAAGGGTGACACTGAAGGCAAACCTCATGACACCTGTAACAGTAATACCTCCCCTTTGCATATATTGTGCATATATTAGCACAGTTGTCAAAGGAAAGAGTCAGTAAGCATTGTATCGGATGCGATAGTGCTGTACTTCTGTGGTACCTATCATAAGCTAGGCTGGTGTTTGATTCATAGTACTGGCATGTGTGGGTGTGTGTCCATATATGTCCATCCCATATGTTATCACTCTCCTGAACACTGTTGTTGTCACCAGTACAGAGTGAAGTGTAGAAAGAAAGGCATAGGCAGGTGGTTAAACCTAACACATGTATAGTGTCTGTATGTGTGCAATATTTGTGAATGCCAGTGTGTGTGTGTGTGTGTGTGTGTGTGTGTGCGCGTGTGTGTGTGTGTGTGTGTGTGTGTGTGTGTGTGTGTGTGTGTGTGTGTGTGTCCGTGTGTATGGCTGTCCGGTTCATGAAGTGAGGCTGTATTTTACCATAGTGAAATGTTAATGCCCCTCCCCCATCCACTCAAAGCAATCTAGCATCCCTGTTGATATCATCAATCGTAGACAGGTATACTAACTGCCTGTTATCATGTACTCCCTGGGATGTGACCTGTTGTTAAATAGCCTACTGATGGACCCCCTTCCCACATACACTCACTGCACTGTAGTATCCCTGTCGATGTCCTCGATCTTAGGCCATTCCAACTACCTGTACATGTGTAATCTCTGTGGCGTGTCTTGTAATTGCATAGTACAATAATGATGATATGCACATAAGCAGGGGTTTTCATCCGAACACTGGCAACTGTGTGTGTGTGTGTGTGTCAGACTGTGCGTTACTGTTTATGTGAATCCTTGAGTGTGTGGGTGTGTCTGTGTTTGCATGCTGTCATGGCAGTGGGTATTACCACTTCCCATTGCGAAGCCACTATTTCCACTGACCTTTACCCTTGTCTTCCGGCATACCACTCTTTTACCCACTCCACAATCCAGATAACTATACCTGTGATGTCACCCACTATGGATGTGATGTCACTGAACACAGTAGCTTACTACACAGCTATCATGCTCTTTGATCATTAGAACAGTAAACCTAATTGAAACATGGGAGAATATAACTGTGATGTGGAAGCTGCAACGTGCATGGAGGTATTGTCATACTGACCTGTGGGTAGTCAACATGTGCATATGAGCCTCCCGCAAACACCAACATCCCCCGGCACGTGCAACTACACCTGAAAGAGGAAGGCAGAATGTCAGGATCAACATGCTGTTAGTGTTGTTACACATGATACATACTGTCAAACGTACAAAATGCACGCTACAACTGCAATACATGGAATGTCTGCTCCCTGTCAACACTACTCAGCAATATTAATCTACAATTGTCTACCTAGTATGTTCACCCTGTGCATCAGACCATATGAACATGTCCCTGCACCGATGGTGTGGATGACAGGGATGTGGCACAGGCGTCATCACATGCACAGGGTGATAATGTTTGCCAGAGGCCTAGGTTGTGCCATTGGATGACATCATGTGTATGTGTTAGGGCCTGTGATATCATTGGGTGTGTGTGGATGTAATGCTTGTGTTTGTTGAGGTGCCCTACATTTGTTACGCATGTGTGAGTATGCATGCACACAGGTCTGGCATGTGGCTGGCCTACACAGGGGTAATATTGACAGCTGCAGACTGTACAAGGCAGGTTTCACAGTTCACAGTGTCTGGCCACGGCCACGTGACCTGCACCTGCCAGGGGTTGCACGGGCACTACCAGGCAGAGGTCCAGATTGGGTACCGTCTTATGACACATGTCCACTGGATTTGTGTCCGTGTTGGGACTATCCAGGACCAAATGCTCATGGCCTGCTTTGTCCTGGTTGTGGACTGCACAGTACCAGCTACACTGCTGCTGCTACTGCCACTATGGGAGTGGGCATGTGCAGTAGCATGTTCACGTAGACCTTCAACAGGTGATGTAGCTGACCTACGTCCATGTGCCCGACACCTCACTCCCACCAGATGTTCCAGCACAGACATTCCACACTCGAGGATTGAGATGCCACAGTCATGGACTCCCACCATGTCACCCAATCATCTATCCAACACATCTGCAAGATGATGGTGAGCATTTGCAAGTGCCTGGATGTTGTCAGTTAATGAATGGACAGCAGCCCTCTAATACCTCAGACCTTCTCTGCTGTGCCATTCAGCACATACCTGTGCCTCCATTACAGCCCAAAACATGCATCTGGTGACTCCAGCTGATGTGCTTGGTCCTGCAGGGGCATGTTGGCCAGTGGTCCTCCTATGAGCAGCGCTGGGCACATGCCTGTGTGGGACATCACCAGTCTGTTGATTGGGATCATGGTGTGCAGGCACACCTTCCATAGTCACCACACTTCCCTGTTCCATGCTACCACCTGGCAACTGTCCTTCCTCTATGGCCGGTGGTGATGGAGTATGTGTACGCAGGGGAACTATGTGCGAGGATGAGGGGGAGACAGGTAGAATGCCAACCAATGGCACAGATTCAGCCCCTGACAACCCTGCCTGTGCCTCAATCATACTATCATCATAACTGCTAGAGTCTGTGGGAACACTAACATCAGGTGGATAGCAGGAGTGCAATGCACCTACATCAACACCTGTGAAGGAAAGACAAGAACTGTACATTACAAGTTATACTAGACACACACAGACACACACACAGACAGACAGAGTGACAGGCACACAGACAGACAGACAGACAGACACACACACACAGGCAGACAGGCAGACACACACAGAGACAGACACATACACACAGACAGACAGATGCACACACACAGACAGACAGACATACACACAGACACACACAGACAGACACACACAGACAGACACACACAGAGAGACAGACACAGACAGACAGACAAGCACACACACACAGACAGACACACACAGACAGACACACACAGAGAGACAGACACAGACAGACACACACACACACAGACACACAGACACACTGACACACGCTGACACACACTGACACACACACTACATGCAGGTGATATGGCAGATGGCAATCAGCTTAGACAATTATAGTTTCAG
Source organism: Protopterus annectens (assembly GCF_019279795.1). NCBI lineage: Eukaryota > Metazoa > Chordata > Ceratodontiformes > Protopteridae > Protopterus > Protopterus annectens. Next base: position 1,246,811,192 of record NC_056725.1, read on the forward strand.
TGTAGGCAATCATAGTGGTACTTATCATAGATCCCTGAGTTGCACACGAAAGCATGCATGTGTTATAGCTGATGGCATGCACCTTACATAAATATAGTGGTGGTTAGCATACATACCTGTATTGCACCATTTGGGTTAGTAGCCTATGCCCCATACCTGCAACACAATGCATGCACTTTGCACCATTGCACTGCACTGCCATGGTGTGTGCAATATATACCACATGTTAACAGACCATCGCTGACCTTTGTACATCTGCCACAGATGCTCTGTGTTGGCCACCACCCCTATGTGTGAGGACATGAGCTGTAGGGTATGTCGACTGCATACTATGTTTGCCTGACCCTACCTTGCATATCTCCCCCAAAGCAGTGCATGTCTGTTCAACATTATTCCGCCTACCCCTGAGCTAAGTGTAGACATTGTGCATGAGGCTGTACACACATGTTTGACATGGCTGTCCCTAGTTTGCAATGGTGCCACAGACCAGCACAGGTTTACAGTACACCAGCCTGCTGTGTGGTGTATGACCTTGCCAGTCACATGTAGTATGACATGTCTTCTGCTGACGTGTTGAATGACATGCATACATGTGTAACACAATGGTGTCCTTTCCAATCTACAATACGGTAATGGTGTCCCAATGCAGGGGTTTGTTATACTAACATGGGCCTTCAGCTGATGCAATGTTGTCTGTCCACCCTACAAATATGCAGGGACATACTGCACATTGAGCTGATGTGCATAGCCATTGCAGGGCATCATGTGGCTTCACAATTGCTAGACAGCGTGAGCTACTGACACAGTTCATGGCCATGACTATGTTCACATACAATACATATCTATTGTGGAATGTGACCCTCGTCACCAAGGTGTATACACAATAAACCCTAATGTGGAATGTGTGACACAGGTCACAGAAGGGTATACAGCTGTCACCCCTGCACATCTGCAACCATATTACTGATACCTGGCAACTATGCCCACACATGGCTAACTTACACGTACTCTATGTCCCACATGCCATCTGTGTACTTTACACACATGAGGAGCTGGCATGTCAGTGATGTCTGACACCAGCAAGGTGAATGTACTGTATCTGTATAGATATATACATTATCGTGTACATTTATCTGTACCTCCATAGATGTGTAGATGTTTTTAACCTATCTATATATCTACATATATATGTAGACCTGTATATATCAACATGTCTCTATCTCTCTCTCTCTCTCTCTCTCTCTGTATATATAGATATATATATATATATATATATATATATATATATATATATATATATATATATATATAGCTATATTAGCATAAACCTTTGGGTACATGGCGGGTTGTCCTATTTCAACACATTCCTCCCTTTTGTGTTTTAACCTGTCTGCATACACAACTGGGACAGGTACATCCCTGGTAGCTCAGTGTTAGGTTACTCTGAGGATGGAGTACATGGTTGCGGGTTATACTCCTGGAAGGTTTTATTATTTTATCTCTCAGAGTAGGCACTGGTAGTGAAAGTGTAAATAACGCACATTTACTCGTTGTGAGCAGGTTTGCCCATGGTCTGCATGATGTTAAGCAAAGGTCAAATGTGTGAAGTGCTTTTCCATTTACTATGTTTCAGCGCCGCTTACCATCGAGCAATCACATGGATACCCGCTTCCAACTGCTTAAGAGTGTTTTAATCCACCTGCATCCAAAAGCCCTTATTCTGGCCCTCAAAATAACCTAACAGCCCTTGAACCAGGGACCATGAACACCACAGTCACTGACTTTACCAGTAAGGCATCTGAGATATGCACGAATGTTATGCTGTTTAGAATATACATTGTACTACAGACATTCCTCACTGCTGAAAACAAATGTGACAGTCAGTTGGTGTACATATGTCTGATTCATGTTAATGTTCATATGTTTGTGAAAGTAGGTGTTGCAATGTGACATGACAGGGTGTATTATGAATAAGTAAGGTTCTTGTTTTGTGTCCTTTTTATATTGTCCCCATACTCCATGTATGCCCCTCCAGTTCACTTATTGGACATCCGACTGAGGCCCTCCTTGATGCATGATTGCATTACCCATCATTCCTCCCCCACCCCAATCTTCACATACACAACAACCACCCCTTCTATGGTGAATTAGGTTAATATTAATTGTTATAATACCAGAGCTGCATGTGTCTTGTGTACACTCCAATTCCTTTGGAGTGCTTTTGTGTCACGAAGTGTGTTCATAGATGCTTATTTATATGGCTATTGATGTAACTGTATAATATACATATACATATATATATATATACATACACTGACATATATATATATATATATATATATATATTTTTTTTTTTTTTTTTTGCATTAGTTTGTAACAATAATACATCTGTAGACTGGAATGTGTTGGTTTACAAACTACAGTACATTACAATGTACTGTACATATGTACTCAAAGTCACTGTCCCATGTGTAATCATTACAGTGAAATGCCTATGGTATAAGGTGTAGTCTCAAGACCATGAAATATAAGTACACCTCAGATGGTTAAGTGGTTTGTCCCATGACTATAGCGTGTATGATTCAGGGTTCAACACCTGCAATGCTTTAAGAATGTTTTTTACTTCAGAATAAGGCTCATTTAAGCAGTTTAAGCATGTTTAAAAGTGTTTGTGTGACATTATAGCAGCAGTTAAACACAGTTAAACAAACGTTGTGACGTATAACCTGTGTGCGCAAACACGGCCACATCCGCTAACTACTCCGGATATATACCTGTCAGTTACATAACATCTCACTATGTGCTGACATGACATTACATTGTCTGTTGACTGTACTCTCCTGCACACATGGGTTTATATGGGTGATTCGTATGTTTATTATACAGACGATTACTACCTATATATGCAAGCTGTGGTTAAGGTATACTTTTGCACATGATAAACATCACTGCCTTTATCGGGATTGTTACCTCGAATGCACAGATACTATGCGGATGCTGTAACCATTACACTGTTGACATTAATGTTGCTTCAGCTTCTTTCCTATTTAAATGATTTCTATGTGTAAGCTAAGCTAAGCAAAGAGCGGAGGCCCCCCAAACACACTGAGCTTCACGTACTCTTGAAATAACAACATATAACAAATGTACTGTGAGACAATACATTACATTCCTAACTACATTAGGCATAGCCCCTCACTGACACACTTCAAGGGAAACATTGTCGTGTGAATGGGTAACAGACTATACACCCCTGGGATCATGTGTCCCAGAGCCATACAGTCAGGGGGTGGGGGAGCCTGTCCAGTTTGATAGCTGCAAGACCTGTTGGGGGAATTGAATGGTGTTGAAATGCCACATTAAAGTGTCCTCTTTATATCACTAAGTGCCCCTATCACCCACCACAACCACAGTATTCAACAGCTTCCAGCAACTCTGTCTGAAATTGCTTCATTGGCTATGCTTGACAGACGCTCAGTTACTTCATCAATGGTGTGGAAAAGGCCAACACACTGTTGCTATGCTTCTAATTGCCCTTGGGCAGATAGATAGTAGGCTTCTGTGAACCTCTAACATGCAGGCCATCACAATCATAATAGTGAATAAATAGACCTTCAGATCAGAATATACAGTGTGAACTCACCATGTAGTCAGGAAACAGTTGAGTACAGCAAGAACATACAGAACACTGATACTTAGTCACTCAAAAGGCCTATATTGGAAGCTAGAAGACTTGTATAAGTTTAAGGCTTTCTACTGATTACCACTAGGTTACCTACAGGGGAGATGGAAAACAAGCACAGATGGGGAACATGCATGCATTGATACCATACCGGCTTATGTGTCAGCCTTACACTTTGGAATACTGGCCAAGGCTATTGGCGCCCCCATGTCGCCTTATTTAGGAGAGTCTCAAAGGTGAATACCAGCTCCATAAACAGCACAATAGTAGATTCAATGAGGTTTATGCTACTCAACACCAGGGGTTGTGATCACAACATGCATGCACTCACAGCACTCCTCAGGATGGACATCAACATCTGTGCATTAACTGAAATCTGTCTTAAGGCTCCTGAAAGCACACCAGCACTACTAGTCTACAGCCCATACCAGACATTTCAGCCACAGAACATGGACTGACAGACATACAGGGGCTGTATCCATATTCATCAGGGATACCTACACCTCCAGGTTAGTGGGGCAGCATGATACCTCTGTGATCATCCATGTGCAGCTACCATCAGCCACAACTGCAATATGGAATGTAGCCTGCTACAGATCACCATCCATGACCCAGGACCTCCAATCCTCCTACCTGGAGTCAGTGGAGAACACGACAGTCCTAACGCATACCCTGGCATTGGTCGATGTCAATTACCATACCATTAATTGGGAAACATACTCCAGTACTCACTTCCAGGACCAGTGCTTCCTGGAATGTATCACCTCATATGCCCTGTATCAGGTGGTAACCTCCCTAACGTGGGGTGGAAACTACTAAATGTGGTCATCACCAACATGGGCAACAGGTGCCCCACAGTGGAGGTTAACCAGTCACTGGTTAGATCTGACCATGAACTATTCACTGTTTCCACACCCTAGCATCTCCCCCACCCATGGATACCACAGTGTATACCTTTCCTACAGCTAAATTTACACTACTAGTGACAGGGGTGGGGGGTTTCACAGCCCCCACGTGAAGGGGAAACACTGCTCAAGATACAGACAGATTTATAAATGCAGTCTATAAGCACCTACATGGATGTATGACTCTTGCTATCGCTGGTAAACCAAGACTCACTCCTCCCAGACAAGGACAGCAGTCTGGTGGACCTCTGCAATAAGCAGGCTATACTACAGATGTAGGACATTGTTCCAGACACACAGCAAATCCCACAAAGGGCAGATATCCGTGACAACTATTAGTATGATACGTAGGTCCCTCATGACATCATCCAAGTCTAAAATCAGCAGGAGAATATGCAAGGATTTGAAAGATAACCACAAAGCCTTCTTTGGCTATGTCAAGGATCTACGTGGTGACACACAGATTTGCACTGTGCCAGTGAAATATAGCACAAAATATGCTGACCCTACTGATATCGCCAACATCCTTGCAGGTACATTCGGTGCATATTTCACCCGCTAAAGAGCCCACAACACCACCCGAAAGGTTCAGTATCCCAACCATCAAAGACACACAGGTTGAAATGGCCCTCTCTAACAGCAGAATACAGCATCAATGGAGGCAGATGTTGACCCAGACTGCATCTTGCAAACTGTACAAGACAACTTGCCCCCCACCTAATTAAGCATTCCTACCTCAGCCTCTCCACAGGCTACATTCCCATACAATGGCACATGGCAATGGTTATTCCACTCCATCATGATGAAATCACAACTGAGCATGGTAACTACGACCCCATAAGCCTGACTAGCCTGGTCTGCAGTGGTATGGTTTGCATCCTCATGGCACTCATTGACAATGACATTGGTAACCTTCAAACACGTGACCCAACCCAGGTCAGCTTGGTTGAGTGCGGTTCATGCCTACTGAACCTGTTTGACTTCTTACAAACAATCACCAAGATGTCAGATGACAGGGGAGGTGGTTCACACATGCTACCTGGACCTCACCAAGGCTTTTGACACCATGACCCACTCAGGTATTATTGATAAACACACCAGCCTGTATATTCACCCATACATCACAGGTAGGGTTGCCAATGGGCTTACACACAGAACCCACATGGTATGACTAGCAGTCTCCAGGTCCAACTCTTGAACAGTCACAACAGGTGTCCCACAGGACTCAGTCCTGGGACCCTACTGTTTGGCATATACATCTCAGATGTACAGGCAAACATAGGTGGACTATGGCAGACCATGTCTGGCAATGACTGCAAACTGGGAGCCATGATTGATAGTCCAGCTGACATGGACATCTCTCAAGGGGCCTCACAGAGAATTTCACAGGGTGCTAATGACATGGCCTCCAGCTGAGTGCCACTAACTGCATGGTCATTCCATTGTGGAATTGGCATCCACATATTAACACATGAGAGGCAGCCACTTTAATACAGATGAGGTAATGGGGTATCTGGGGACTAAGGTAGATAGTGATCTCCCCTGTGACAATCATATCTCCGCAGTAGTTAGGACATCCTTGTATGTAGGCCATCTGACTACTAAAGGATTCCCATCTAGACATACTGGGGTTATAGTGCCCCTTTACTCATCACTCATCATTCCCATCATAGGGTATAATAACCCATGTGGGATGTACCTCAGAGGACATGTTCAACAGCTGGGGAGTCCACGAATGTACCTCACCAAGGGGAATACTGGCCTCCAACATATGGCCTATGCAGCCAGGCTGAATAAACTCCTGCTTTACTTAGTGGCACCTTGTTTACCCAGAGATGATCTCCACTGACCAACACAGCCATGTCAAACATAGGTTTGATGGATATGCTCCACCTATGAGAATCCATGTCACAGTGCGCCACACACTGTAGTGAACTGACCTTGCTATAACAATAAATGGAAGATGCTGGAGGGACAGCTTCCTATCACAGACACTCCCCATACTTTGGAACAACATCCCTAACTACATTATACAGAGCCCCACACTAACACTCTGCAAGAGAAAACTTGAAGAGTGGATGGGGAACAGTAGATGCACCCCAGGGATCCCACCATTGGCTCTGCTCCACAGAGGGATTGTTAATTAATTAATGGTGTGGCAAAAGCTGACACATTTTGGCTGGCCTTATGAATGGCCTCTGGCAGTTGGCCAAATACCTAACTTAGGCATCTATACATACAGTATCTGCATATGCTGATAGCTTAATTTACTGTTCAGGTATTGAATTACCTTGTGCCAATGGCTGTTGTGTGTGCAATAGCTGAGGGCTGCCTATGTTGGATGCACACAGTAAACTGCCTATACATGACAATTTACAGGTAGTCTTGTGTGTGTGCCATCCTTTCTTACTGTGTGTGCAGGTGGAGAAAAATGTCAGTCCCTAGGTGCCTGAACTGTCAGTGTGTGTGTGCTATGCATTCCCTCTTTGCCAAGGCATGGGCATACTGGGCACGCCTCCATCTGCCTACTGGGGCTGGCTCAGGGTGTTCATGGTCTGAGCACCTGTGTGCCTGTGGGGCCCTTGGCAATGGTGGTGGGCTGTGAGGGCCTTCACCATTCTGTCCCTGCTGCAGCTGTTTACGCAGGACCATATTGTGTAACATGGCACACACTATGAAGATGTGGGCACATGTGCCTGGAGAGTACTGCAGGGCTTCCTCAGATATGTCCAAGCAAAGGAACCATGATTTCAGCATCCCAAACACACGCTCTATGATGATTCTGGTTTGTGTGTGTGCCTCATTATGGCATTCCTGCATGGGTGTGTGTGCATTTCTGATGGGAGTCATCATCCACAGTTCCAGTGCATAGCCAGCATTCCCCACCAGGTGGCCATTTGGGATGTTCCCCCTGGCAAATAACCAATACAGCTGTGAGGCATGCCAGATGTGGGAGTCATGATAGCTTCCAGGGCTGCCAGCACACACATCCATAATAATGCCCTGGGCATTGCACACAACCCTTACAGTTGATGGAGGGTATCCCTTGCAGTTTACATAGTGCCTACACTGCTCACCAGGTGGTGACTTGATGTGTATGTGCGTGCAGTCTATTGCACCCAGTATCTCCGGGTACTCTGCCACACTGTGGAAGAGACGCATATTGCTGGCCAACTTCTCCTGCATTTGGGGAAGTATATGTGATCATTGGCATGTGGTAACATGGCATCCAGGAACTGGTGTAGTATCCTGGATGCTGATGCCTGTAAGATCCCCATGATATCCCCAGTTGGCCTTAGAAAGGTACCTGTAGCTAGTGTTCTCAGGCTTACACATATCTTTGTATCCACTGGGATGGGGCTCCCTCTGTTTGTTCTGGCCCTGAGGCATGGCCGGCACAGCTCCACAAGTTGCTGTAGGGTGTCCCTGTCTACCCTGTAATGCTCTACTATCTCCAGATCATGTAACCCCTGATAGGTTACCCTGGGTCTGAACACTCTCCTCCTCCTCTGGTGCCTGTGGTGGTCATGTGCATCATCCTCCACACCACCTTCAGTCTCCAACAAATGCTGATGGATCAAAGCTATGGCAGCCCCTAACATGTACATAATAATAGTTCCCCGTCTGTATACACCACTGGTGCAGAGTGTATGGGAATACACAAATGTGTGTGAGGTGCTTTCACACTTTATAGTATTGTGCTATGGATGCTGCTGATGTAAATGGGTGTGCATGAACTATTCCAGCTGCTGTGGGTCTTGATTATGGGTTTTGCAATGAGTACTGCAAGTGTGGGGCCTTTACTGTGGAGATCTACTTGCCTGCCTTGATTAATCTGTTGCCCTTTAATTCACATTTAGACCTGGATCCCTTCCCATTATCAGGCATGCATCCACCTGACGTCTTTCTTGTTTTGCACTTTCCCTATCCAGTCATGGCGAAATGTGCCTTGTAGCTGATATACTGCATATCTCCTTTGTTCTGCTTTGACACTTTGCTGTTTTCTTTGCAGTACAGCCCCTCCCCTTTCCTGTTCTGCAGGTAGCTGCTTGCAGCCTTGTTAGCTGTTGTCAATGGCCCACTGTAGGCTCCTAGGTGTTAATTAGTCATTTGTACTCCAGTTTCACTGCTGCAGCATTTCCTTATTTCTTTCCTATATCCTTCCTATTTCAGCTGCAGTGCGCGACAGTCATACCCATTTACTGTGTTTACGCGTGTTTTCATCTCCGTTCACATGCATACTCGGTTACCTTGTGTACTCTCAGATAAGCATAGCTATGGGCAATTCGACACACCCCTATCCTGCAGCTTTGCCTAGCTAGGGGCAGACCGGCTTAGCAATGCTCCAATGTGCTTACAGCAATGGCAACATACCCCTCTCTGGGCTGACCTTGGTGTTATAATGCTACGCTGTGAGGTGCATCCTTACACCAGTGGGGAATCTGCGATTCTCTATTACTCCTTTCATTTGCATGGCATTGCCCACTAATACCTAGCTACTGTGCATAACACTGTCACTGCCCCTTAGCAACCCTTGCGCCATGAGCATGGTGTAGCATGCCTGCCATTGACAATTATGGGGAAATTGTGATATGTGTATCATTGCGGTTTTATTCTATATTTTTATATATTCCTTGCGATCCCCTTTGCTGCCCTGTGCTTTCATGTTGCAATAGTCCGACTATATATATTAAATGATAATTTTATATTTTGTACATGTTTTTTTTATGCCAATGGCTATATATTTAGACAATGGCATATATTAACATTATAATACATGTGTTTGGTCAGCTGTCATGGCTCCGATTTTATGTTTGCAAAAATGTAAACCATTTTCTACGGTTTACATTTCTGCATGCTTACACTATGCCTGCACCACTTTCTGAATCACTACAGACCTTCATTTGCATGTTACACTGCTGCACATGGGGTAATTAGCATACAAGGCTCAGGAGTTGTGCGGGCTCACGTACACAGGTAGTGCATGTGGAAACAGCTCGTACCTGAATCGCTCTGCGGCCATATTTGATATTAGAATGCCGATGCTACGCCTGCACCTGGTGCAAGCTTTATGAATCCCGGGGAGTATATGACATCCGGATTACAAACTGTAGCCATGCTATCATTTTCCCTATGTTTCACATTTTTGGCTGAATGTGGATTCTTCTGAATGACACTTAAACTAGCCATTCACTTCACTTCTGATTAACTTTTACTTGAGATAGTTGTAGTGCTTTCTTTGATGGATGCAATGCATCAGGATTTTTTTGTATATGATATTGCACAGAAAACATTAAAAGATATGTAAATAAATGAGTGTCATGAATGACATCACTGTTTTCTGCACACTATCTGAAATTCTGTGTGATTGCATGGCTGATGCAAATTTAAATAAAAAATAACAGGCTGCAGGCACTGAAAATCAAACTTTAATATACTCTAGCACCTCAGCAAGAATCCTTCAAGGAGTAATAAAAAAAATCATAAAAGTGGTATATAAACACTTAATCAATTAATTAGTTACTTAAACAATCAAAACACAAGATAATAAAGCTGACGTCCAAAAAACACAATATTCAACACTTCAGGCCCTTTCACAGGATCATAGTATCACAGGAAGTCACTAGGCTATTGGCCCTGAGGCCCTTACAATCCTAGCCAATAAATTAACCCATGTTCCGTCAAGTCAGCACCAAATGCCCCTGTCCAGCAGGGACACAGATGGAATTCCAGGGGTGTATTTTCTGTTCCCCATCCAGTTAAAGACAGACTATTGTACAAGGAGACTATATAGATTTTAAAGTATGGTACTTTAGCACCTTTTGGTTTAAATACGGAATGTATACAGTTTCCTTATACAATAGTTCCACACAAATTTCTTCACAGCTGAGTGCAAAATAATAAAAGTCAACAAATAAAAACAAGAAAATTATGTAAGTTTGTTTTTATTTATTGACTTTTATTATTTTGCACTTGGTGGTGAATACATTTGTGTAGAAAGGATCTGAAGTGTTGAATCCTGTGTTTTTTTGGCCACCAGCTTTATTATCTTGAATTTTGGTCATTTTTCAGTTTGCTGCATTTGGATTTATTAATTAAGCAATCAAAAAAGCACTTAAAATTAAATACTTCCAATTACATTCCATATTTAAACCAAAAGGTGCTAAAGCGCTATACTTTAAAATATACATACCCTCGGATTTACTAATCTTCTGTGCAGGACTAGCTTAGTCCTGCATGGAAGCAACCATTTAGTAACAGTACAGGAGGCATGTCTGAGAGCAGATCTCTCAGAATAAACATGCTCCCACAATGTAGAACAGCAGAAAGGGGTATGCAATCAGCAAGACCGCTCACAGGTGACCTCATATCCCCACCAACAGTCCCTCTTTTGTATAACAGCAACAGAATGTAGAAATAAAATGAAGAAACCTGTTTTTTTCTTTAAAAATCTGATTACAGTTAACCATAGGTCCGCTGGTGCCCATCGTTTAGCTACTGTTAAAACAGCTTAAAAGGCTGAAGAGGATAACAAGGAAGCTATATGCAAATGAGGCATCATAGCAATAGTGTAGTGGGCAGAACATTTGCCTTACGATCAAGCATTTCTGGTTCGAGTCCCACTGCAGCACATTCCATTTTACATGGCAAAGCACGTTATGACCAATATTTTTGTTGCATAACCCACTAAATAACATATATTTATGAACTGGAGTACTGCAGTAAATGCACATGTGAGGTGCCAGTGTCATAACAAAAAAGGCACAAGTAAGCAGAAGTAAGCCCCTTTGTGCAGCGGTAAGCAATACCTACGCTGGCTAAGCAATTCTAAAGCTAACTCTCTGTAAGCAGATATAACAGCAGGTTAGTAGTGCTTACTGTCATGCAAACCCGCTTACAGCTCTCAAAAGTGCCATAATCACTCTGTATCCAAGGGCCCTTGTTCTGCCCATCAACAGCCATGCAGATCTCAAACCCATTATCCAAGGGCCCTTGTTCGGCCCATCAACAGCCTTGCAGGTCTTGAACTCAGCACCCTATACATCATAGTCTCAGTAGTTATCCACCAAGCCATCACAGAAGTACAGAAGAAAGAGGTAGTAGCAAACAAGTCCTCACCATAGTATAACCAAACAGAACCTGTGAAAGGCATCAGTATACAGTCATATGTGCCATAACCCTCTACATAACATAAATATGTGAACTGGAGTACAACAGTAAGCCCAGAAGAGAGGTGTAATTGTAATAGAGTGTTGAAATCCCCAATAAAACACAAGGACCCCACAGAGTGTATGTACACATCAATCAGGGATACCAGGCATACATATATGGTGTAATGAATAATAACACAATGCCAGAAAGGCATTATAATGAAGGTCTAATGTAAGCAACGCTAAGCATTGCACAGACCAGCTTAAAAGGTGTGAGCAATGTGCAGACCAGCTAACTCTTTGTGCCCAGTGGTATTCCCCTTTAAACAATACCAACTATAGGTAAGCAAGTTTGCCCATAATTTAGCCTTTTCAAAACTTGCCAATCACAGAAAAGTGCAGGAAATCAGACCTACTTAAACCCAAGAGGCAGGAATACATCTCATAACTGGTTGTACCGTCCCCTTGCAGGCACTATGGAAGTAAGGGGAGAAGGACTGCACTTCTGGGTGCAGCACTGGTGCATCCAGGAGTCCAATGTCATGGTAGGACTCCTAGTTAAAGACCATGCACAGAGACTGGTGCAAGGCCAGTCCCAGGGCTCCCAATATAAGGCAAAGGCCTGGGAGCATCTCGCCTGTGACCTCACCAGTGCCACTGGCATACCCCGAACTGGTGAGCAGGTTAGGCACCACTATGCCGACCTGAAGCGGTGGAAGAGGGACTTCTTGGAGGAGTGGCTCCAAGAGGCTAGAGCATCAGGGGATGTTCCAGACATGTGTATGTATCACCCCAGTATGTGTGTAATAATTGCCAGTTCAGGTGTATCATGGACACGTATGGCTCAACATTCATCTTATGTCCCCCACAGCTGCAACAAAGCAGGCCGTGAACTAGGAAGCCCACATCAGCTGCCTGGCAAGGTTGTGATGCGAGGCAGGTCAGTAATACTCATGCTTTTACTGTCATAGGAAATAAAATAAAAGTAGTAGTAAATTAATTGCTAGTATAAAACCTGTATTCTTCAAGGCAAGAACCACATGCACTAGAGAATATGGCAGGAAGAGTCTCACAATGTTTCTATGTCAATAAAAGTGTAGTATCCTGACAAAACAGGTCTAACTGCTGGACTGCATGTGTATATTCTGGTAACATATAGTAATGTAGATTTTCAATCATGTAATAGTACTGTTGTATTAAGCACTGTTACCCACACCATGCACCATAAATTGAATGTGTAGGAATGCCTGTATATGACAGGTGTAATCACCAGATGCCATTTAGTATAACTGAGAGACACATAGACAGTAAACAGGGAAAATGCAAACAACAAAAACAGAATCGCAAATGCAACTGAAATGTGAACTATTGTTTTTTTTTAGCACACACAGCCACGGTTCGAATCTTGCCAGTGGTAGTAGTCTGCATACAGAATCATACCCCACAACTGTATAAATATGTCCAGAATGTCTATTAAAGTGACCCATATCTATTGCCTATCAACCTGTCCCCCTGGGAAATCAGTGGGATGATCCCAGACATATAGGCAGCAAACAGGAAATACAACTGATTGACACATATCTATGACAACAAACCTGGCACAATAGCAACTCCACAATACCTCATTTGACTAAGAAGCCACATATGTCCCATTTACACCCCAGCTTGTTAAGCTATGGTCAGAGTGTGTACAGTAACAGAGTGAGATTTATGCACATAATATTAATGTGGAACCTGGTACTGTGTGTGGGAACATTTAGGTAATGCTAATAAACATTCCTCCCACAGGTCTGTCAGATACCAACACTGTGCCCAGAAATACAAGAATGATATACAGTTTCTCTGAATAATAAGGTATTACACATCACTGTTGCCCACACTGTTCTACAACATATAACTGTCTAGGAAATCTGTAAAAGAGTGTTGTTATACAAGGTCAGAATGCATAAGCACAGGGGATTAATAAGACAGAAAGCAGATTGGTGATATATAGCAATATCAATATAGCAGACACAACTGTGATGGACAGTACTTATGTTGTAGCAGACACAGCCATGATCTGAATCCGGGGAGTGGAATTAGACTGCATACCGATTCATATCCCACACCTGTACAGATGAGGTCAGAATGCCCAGTATATGTGCCCATATCTGCTGCCTGTCCTCTTGATGCCCTGGTAAGTCTGAGGGATGATCCCAGATGTGTAGCCAGCAAACAGGGAATACAAGTGATTGTCAACCATCATGAGAACACACCTGCCACTGTAGCAACCCCCAAAACTGTTAGAAGAGTAATATTTCAAGTATGTCCTATCTACACTCCCATGTTGTCAAGATGTGACCAGAGTGTGTACAGTAACAGAGTGAGATGTATGTGCATAATACTAATGTGTAATCTGGAACTTTGTGTGGCAACAGTCAAGTAGTGCTAACAAAAATAGTTCCAACAGGTACGTTGGATAAGAACACTATGCTGAGAAATACATACCGATATAACCTGTACTGATTCTGTCAGTTTTTCTGAATAATAAAGTATCACTGGTCACTGTTACCTGCACTGTGTTACATAATATAACTGAGTAGGAAAGCATGTATATGTGTGTGTCAGCTCACTAAAGGTGGAAGAGGGCAATATTCTAGATATGTCCAGGCACACCAGCATGTGGTCATCACATGGCCAGAGTCTGTGCAGAAAGAGTTGGATAGCATAGTGCAAAACATCAACCCGGAATCTGGGCATATGTGTACAAACAGTTAGTGTTAACAAACATTCCCTCCACAGATATACCAGGTAAGAGGTGTATACTGCAGGTAAAACTGCTTCATGTATAATGATGATGACAACCATAATCACATTCCAAAATAAGGCTATAGGGTAGTATAGTAAGACTTGTAAGGTACAGATAACAGCACTAACTAGGAAAGTAATGTGGACTACAAGAATGTCCTACTTGTTAATTGACATCTTTCTCTCCCTCCCACCTTATCTCCAACAGTAATCAACATATCCACCCTAACTGGTATGTAATGACTCTGATAATGTCCAATTCTTTGATAAATATTTTAATGGTTCCCATGCATGTGCAATATTGAATTATTCCAACATTGTTGGCATGGTGCCAGCAATGTACCTGCATGATGTTCTTATTACCACTGTGGTCCCATATATGCATGTGTTTTGTTTGCTATGCGACTGCTCCGTATCTGATGTCTGGGTTAATGGGAATATCTATGCATGCTGTTATACCTAACCCCACAATGTGTTGACTATTACTAACCCATATATGATGATGAAATCTAAACACTATAGCATGCTTGGGAAGTCCGGTCCCAGCGGACCCACCTGTCCCACCTCAGCTGGCCGTAGCACCAGGCATCAGCATGTCTGGGGCCCAACCCCAGACCTCCATGTCCACTGTTCCTGCATCACCTTCAGATGGAACCACCTCAGGGGTTTGGACTCACCCCCCCCAGGAGTGGGCATGGACAGGCACCTGTCACTCAATGCCAGGTCAGAGTCGTGGTGCGTAGAGATCAACAAGCAGTTTGGTGATCTTCTACGCCAGCTCAATGGCTGTTTGTCACGATTAGAGAGTCAGCCTGTCTCTGCGGCTCAGCCCACAGCACAGCCACCTTCATGGCTGTGAAGGTGTAGTGGTGACTGGGCATGGGTGGGGACCTCAGTCACACTGTTATCACTATTGAGCTTGTGGGCTTCCGATATCCCAACAAACCTCCCCATCAAGGTGTTTACCCCCCACATGTGTCATATACCACCTCTGTATGAATCTTGTGTGTCTTGTCTGTTAACCTACACAACTTACCTCCCCAAATATACCTACTACCCCTCCCCAACATCCCACTCTCACCTGAAAAAAAGAAAAAAGGACAATCTGTTCCCACAAAAAAATCTCGCCCCGTACATAGCTGTCCTTTTCACACGCATGTCTACTGGACACATGTAATCCAGTGTAAGTGTCATCACAACTTATTATTGTTGTCCTCACCCCTCTTCCAGGGGTATGAGTATCCAAATCCACCTCCAAATTCAGTGCATATGCACAGCTGTTGTTGTAGAAGAAATGGGCAGCTATGGACCTTCCCTACACCCTTCCTGCACATCCCTAGCTATTTTCCCTACTGTCTTTCCCTCTTTGTGCCCCTTTTTAACCACTTTCCTATCAACCCTTTTTTCTTTTCTTTTAAAGAAATTGGTGCGGGGGTAAGTGGGAGTAAGCTCTTTTAAGCAGCATTAAGTGGGTCTAAGCCTTTTTGCATGGGGGTAAGCAATGCCTACACTGGTTAAGTAATTTAGAAGCTAACTGAGTACAGGAAACTGTAACTGGAAGTTGGCAGTGCTTATCTCCGCGGAAACCCACGCAAACTCACTTACAACTGCTTAAAAGTGCCTTAATCACACTGTATTCAGTGGCCCGTGTTCTGCCCAGCAACAAAACAAACAGCTTTTTCAAGACTCAAACCCAGGACCCTGCACACCATAGACAAAGTAATTTACCACTAAACCATTTCAGATATACATAACCCTCATGATTTCAGAAACATATCATCCAGCCCAGTCATTAAACCGTGCAGAGAATGTAGTCCAACATGTAGATGTATGTGTGTGTGTGTGTAAATATGTTAATATCTAAACAGCTACAACATATCTATATATATATATATATATATATATATATATATATATATATATATATATATATATATATATGAACATATATTCATGTGAGTGCCTACATCAACACATATATATGTCTACACCTATATATCTACATATACACAGCAAGTTGCATATAAGTAAGCAGATATACATCTATGTAGGTATATACGACATAGTTATATATATATATATATATATATATATATATATATATATATATATATATATATATATCCATGTAGGTATATATGGACATACATGTGTAGATATCAATGGGAGATTAACTAAATCATATGTGTCCACATGCACCGTTAATGGGGTTGAGAGGCTCCAAACGATATACATCTTGTACGAATAGGTATACCCACCCCCCACAGCCTAGCACGTCCACCCTGCAATACACTACCAGGTGTTGCAGATACCATAACCAGGTCCTGACACAACATGAGCACAACATTTTAACAGTTCTACATCCACATGTATGATGTCAGGCTGGTACTGGTAACATATCATGCAGGGCAGTCTGGCTCCCATAGAAAATGTAAAATGTGGAAGCTATCAACATCCCCAGGATACATATACACAGACACATTTATGCAGAAATAGATATACATATATATCTATATGTATAATATATATATATAGATATACATGTGATTATACATACACATGTAGAGATATGTACAGTAAGATACTTATGTAGTGGGTGCACACAATATGAAACAGCCACTATGTCTATAGGTAACCCGCTAACAACTTGACACTGGATGAGCCACCCATACAAATGACATGCGGTGCCTGCAACTTATACCCACAGAGATGCCATAGGATAAAACACTACACACAGGTTTGCAGAAATGGAAAACCTTTATTTGTGTACTATTGCAGTTTTATATGCCATGTCATATAGTTGTTCAGACACTGACATCTGTATAAACAGAGTAATGCAACTGTGAAACAATTATACTAATACAGTAGTCTGGAAAGGTTCACAACTGTTGATGTCCAGGCCAAGCCCTCCAAATCGTACAATAGTGAAGAGAGACTGGGCCACAGTATACCACACAATCAACAGTAAGTGATACAGGTGTATAGTCCAGCAGCCTCTATCTACACTCTGTACACAATCACTAGGTTTTAAAGACTTCAGTTGACCAAATGGGATGTAACTGTTACATAACAAGGCATAACTGACACAATCACAGGCACACTGGCAAACAGAACAGTCTGTATGGCAGGAGGCAGTAGGCCTGCAGTAACCCACTTTATGTAAGTAATGGCAAGATAGGTGAAATGTATGGTACTGTACATCCAGATACCTTAAGGCAGCTCACCCCTGATACCTCCACATTTTGTAACAGCCTAGGTTATGTATGGTGCATCCCCCCCCCACGACTAATAATACAGGGCCATATATCACTGTTACATACACTGGCCTCTGGAGTGCATATGAGCACACTTGTATTGTGTAGGTGAAGCCCACACATATATGGCCCCAGCCTCACCGTATGTGTGGGGGATAAAACATCAGTGGACTGCTGGCAGGAATGGCAGTGTGGTATACATATATGTGCATATGTATCACTATCTGTACATGTGTAGACATATAATGCTCTGTATATGTATATATCTGGGTGTGTATATGCATAACTATGTACATATACACCCATCTATATATGTCGATATGTACATGTGTCATTATCTATATAGATATCTGAATAATCATATGTACACACACACACACACACACATATATATATATATATATATATATATATATATATATATATATATATATATATATATATTCACCATATGTCCTGAACATGGGGTGTAGCCCTACCTCAGCCCCTATAGTCCCAACTTCGTAGTGCAAGGGGCTGCCAGGTATGTATAGCAGGTATATTAGTAGACTATTGCTACTGTAATAGGGATCATCTTCACAGACATAGTGTGTGTGGGAGGTCACATGTGCACCATTGGCTACTGACAGACATACTAAGGTCATCATAGTACAGTTCCGCTGCAAGCACGTAATGCTTCTGTGGACTACAGCAGAGATATTGGCCAATAGATGTGGACATTCTGATACACTCTGTACAGTCCAGAGGTATACACTGAACCCCTTAGTGCAGAACATGTGGACCAAGCCTGACAATATAGATGTTAACAGCCATGTAGATGGGTATAACACATAACGACTGGTATACATTTGCCCCCATAGGTTATGCATTCACACACCCCTGTCTGTCCTGACACATAATAACTGCTGGTACAGAGGTGCCATGGCCACATACTACCCACTAGATATTGAGATACATCTGTACAGCATCCCACCGCTCTGTCTGACATACATGATCGTTAAGGGAGACCCAGCAGCAATACATTTGGCAAGTATCTGGCATGACATCTCACTGGGTAAGTACACAAAGCTGCTAGGCATATAACAAAGCACTGTGCAGGCTGCAGGTAGACTGGCTCAACACTGGCCTACATCTCCTATGGGGAATGCACATGTACCTGCATATATAGCAGGCTCTACAGGCATGTCACAGCACAGGGTAAGATACACCTGTGTGAAAGTGCATAACCACAACCAATGTGAACACAGCCATAGCCACATATGGTAAGCTAGGATAATATTGCAGTATATGAACTATCTGTCCAACACCATCCTCATTTGTGCCACTCACACACTAACCCTACAGATACTGGGCCACTACACAGTGTGGCCTGATGCCTGTCTGTAGTATGGCCCTACAAACACGTAAGCCTATATGGTAACATACAGTGGAGCAGCATGTAACATCAGATAAGGATGGACCTAGAAGAATGACATCTCCCACAGTCTGTACACTGGCCAAGGTGCATATTAACAATACACACACTGCTGACATTCACCATAAGTACACAGACGTCAGTACTGTACAAACAACCACACACTGTCCAGGTTATGTCATCAAATAAAACCCCTACTGTACATAACATGTGTAGCAGTCTGATATCTCACTGGCTTATTATCAGATATGATGACACAATCATGGTGTACAGCACATATGCGCCTCTTAATGCATGACATATGAACAAAGGTCGACAGAGCTGTGGCTTCAAGCACATACACAGGGCCACTACTGACATTTTGCTGTGATAACATCATGCATTTACTGTTGTAACAGGGTTTGTCGCAACATATATCCTATGAGGGATTTGAAGTCAGTAACTGTCACAGCTTTCACCATCTACAGAGTGCAATCCTCACACTACGTTCTGCAGTTCACAGATACATGTTCTGTGGGTAACACATGAAACCAAAGGCACCACACACTGCCCAGTCTGCAGATGACCCTACAGATGGGAAGTCCTCATAAACATAGAACTGACATGGCAGGTATTGATACATGTAGGACAGCCATATCCGCACACACCCTCTTAAACCAACATTACTCTGAATGCAGTATATCAGCACTTACAGTCTTTAGTCAGGTCAGGCACATCCCCCTCCTGTGTGCTTGCCTGTTTCCACAGTGTATGTTGTCAAAGGTAAATCCCCAATCCATCTGAGATGCTGTTCGCCAAACAATAGATCGAGTTCCTGCTCACAGTGAATGAAAAGGCCCAACACCAACATGATGTTCCTAGATATTGGAGTGTGTTTCCATGCAATTGGCTATGGGAATGTTACCACAGCTGTTCCACATGCAATCAGCTAGGGGAGGGCTGCAATTCATGCAGAGGATATCAGCTGATCACGATCATTACCTACAATTCACATGCTGCTGCCTTAGCAAAGCAGGTGTAGATCTCCATATCCACCAGCGAAGGAGTGAGAGAAGCAGGCAGAGGCAAAGACAAGTCAGGGTGGTGTGGGAGAGCATGTTTGTGTCACACACCTATCAGCACAGGGTATCAAACCCCTGACACCTATGTAGTGTTATCACAGTTCTATGTAGTTATTAGCTGCACCACAGAGGTTATCTGTTGTGGAGCCCTCAGAACATATATGTGATGGTGAGTGACATCTGCAACAGGGATATGGCAGCTATATGGTAGGTGAAGTACACGTGCCTGTCCACATGAACAGATGCCAGAGTCAACACAGCCACACTCTCAAAGGGATGCACACATTGAAACACTTGGCAGGGCCAGGATTACTACTCATCACTAGTGAGATTGCCACAACACATGACTGTGCAGGTATCACATGCACCACATGGGTCATATGGAGGTTATATGGGCAAAGGGTATGGGGAGGTGTCTGATATCAGACAGCATGCTTCAATATGCCAATGGGGGTTGTAGTGAGTGTGGATGTGATTATACACATCATACAACATGCACACAAACACACAGGGTCCAGTACTGACATGCATGGATGCATTTCTGCATGGGTGTGTGGTGATCGACTGTGCCAGATGGCTATACAAGGCTAGGGGATGGGTATACCTTGGCATCAGGCCACATGACAATGGTCTGCATTGTAGCTCAGGGCTGTAGTTTCTGCATTTGCCCACACAGGTGGGTATTGTATCCCCCATCCAGTCACCTGGGTGACTTTTGTGTGTGGCCAATGCTGTGCATCGCTTGCCATGTATGTGTTCTTTAGTCCATGACATGGATGGTGTCTTGGATGTGCACATGTTCCACATGCATGTACAGTGACATGTGGAACTGTACCTGGGGTGTCTAACCCATGTTGTATACACAGATTAACATCAGATGTGCCAGTCTTGGCCACCTGTGGTGGGAACTGGTAATGGACAGCAGGTTTACCCGGCACCTATATTGATAGCATGCTAACAGCATTCCCTGGGGTCAGTGGCATTTGTCCATACAGTGCATATTTTCCGGCATGGTATGTCCTTTGTGGGTCACATGTGATGGCAGCACAGGTGTTGCAGGTGTCCAGTGGGGAACATGGGGAGGGTGCACTGTCTGCATGTACATGCCTATTGGACAGATGGACAGAGTGCTATGCCCTCTGTAGCCCACTGAAATCACTCCATAGTTACTATCAGTGGCCAATATGCAGTGTACTACCCACATATTGGCTGTTGCCTAGGCATGTCTATGTGTGCATGAAACATGGGTTGCGAGTGTGCCCTGGGTAATACTGGGGTTGTTAACTGTGCTTGCCTTGCCTTGATGTCACATGTATGGGTATGGATTTGCACCCCAGCCTCTCGGCTATTTCACATCTGTTATCCTTGTATGGTGGACATTGTGATATATACTAAGGCCACCATATAAGAAATTTGCAAAACCCACTCCACATTGAGCCCAGGTGTCACACACACCTCCACACAGGGTACGAGTTATAAACACATACACACAGCTGTCATGTCTGGGAATAGAACCCTTACCTAACTAGTTTATTACACTATAGCACTATGCAGTTATACTATGCACCACGGAGATTACTGGAGTATGCTTTCCCCAAATGTGTATATCACATTGGATGACATCAGCAGGATTCCCAAAGTAGGACATTTGAATTGTATTGAGTGTGGCTAGGCTAAAATGCATTGCTCCCTACACAGACATTGACACACACACAAAACATCCACAACTGCCATGTGTGGGTATAGAACCCCTAATAGAGGTCTACATCACACTACAGTATGGAGCTGTATTAGGAAGCACCACAGAGATAATTGAAGAGCTCCTTCCCCAAAGGTGTATTTCACAATGAATGACATCAGCAAGATTGCCAAAGTAGGGCATTTGAAATGTACTGAGTGTGACTAGCCTAAAATGCATTGCTTCCTACACAGACATTAAAACACACACAAAACATCTAGAACTGCCATGGGTGGAAATAGAACCCTATCAGAGTTCTATATCATACTACAGCAGTACACAGTTAAGGCACATGCTATGGAAATTACTGGACTATAGCCTTCCCAGAGCTGTAATTCTAGGTGGATGACATCAGCAGCCTTGCCAAAGTTGAGCATTTGAATTGTAGGGAATGTGACTCCCCTAAAACACATTTCTCTCTACACAGACAGACACACACACTTGCCAAGTCTGAGATTAGAGTACCTACCAACTAATGCATCATACTACAGCAGTGCATAGTTATAGGACACACTAAGGAGATTACTGGGCTACATTCTTCACAGAGGTGTATTTCTAGGTGGATGACATCAGCAGCCTTGCCAAAGTTGAGCATTTGAATTGCAGTGAGTGTGACTACCCTAAAAAGCATTGTGCTCTACACAGACAGACACACATACACTTGTGAAGTCTGGGATTAGAACACCTACCTAACTAATGCATCACACTACAGCAATACATAGTTATAGAAAGCGCTACAGAGATTATAGGGCAGCAACCTTCACAGAGTTGTATTTCTAGGTGGATGACATCAACAACCTTGCCAAAGTTGAGCATTTGAATTGTAGGGAGTGTGACTACCCTAAAATGCATTGCTTTCTACACAGACAGACACACACATTCCAAGTCTGAGATCAGAACACCTAACTAACTAATGTATCACACTACAACAGTACACAGTTACAGAATGTGCTATGGAGATTACAGGGTTGCAATCTTCCCAGAGGTATATTTCTAGGTGGATGACATCAGCAGCCTTACCAAAGTAGTGCATTTCAATTGTAGGGAGTGTGACTACTCTAAAAAGCATTGCTCTTTATACATACAGCCACACACACTTGCCATGTCTGGGACTAGAACTCCTACCTAACTAGTTTATCACACTACAGTAGTACAAAGTTATGGGATGCACCACAGAGATTACTGGGCTACAGCTCTCCTAAAGGTGTATTTCACAGTGGATGACCTCAGCAGGTTTCACATAGTAGGGCTATGGGGAGGGCAGTATGTGTGCATGGGTCATAAACCACTCATCTAGAGTTTGACATACCACATGCGGGCACACACAGGGTCATATTTCACAAGTACGTGTATACATATGCTAGATGACACCTTCCTTGTATGATCATGTTGCACAGCTAGCATGTGCCCCACATAGTCTGTACTGCTAACAGATACCGGTGGCTAGTATCTACAGTGAGTGACATCTGAACCTCATGTGTTTGTGGCCCTTTGACTGTGTGCTGGGTGGGACAGGCCTCGATGGCTCCTTGTCACAGTCACCCTCTTCCACACATCTATGTACGTCTACCTTTGGCTTATTACAGTGTGTTGTCCTTAGATATATGTCTGTATTCCTGTCCACTGTGTGTGCAAAGCATGTGTTGTGCCTACTGAGGAATGTCTGCACTAACATCTGCGACTGCCAGTTATGTATGGTCCACTGGTGTTTGCAGACAGGGCCTTCATGTGTTTAAATGTGTGAGCATGCCCACTATGACCTTTCAGTGTGTTGTTGACTGACATTGCCATCATTTCTCTAAGTGTGTGAGCATGCCCAGTATGCCCGTCTGTATTGAATGTGTGGCTCAAGTCCAGGTAGTCTGTAATGCAGTGCTGACCTATGTGTTGTACACCTGCAGGTAGCATGCTCTTTCTGCAGGGTATCCGTCGATCACATGGCATTGACTGTTACTACATTTCTACATGGGATGGGGGGCACACGTGACTATTTCTACATTTCTACACAGGATTGGGGGGGGCACACCTGACTGTTACTACTTTTTTACGTAGGATGGGGGGGCACATCTAACTATTTCTACATGTCTACACAGGCTTGGGGGGCATACCTGCCTGTTACAACATGTCTACGTAGGATGGGGGGGGCACACCTGACACTTGTACACATTTTCTGTGACTGTACTAGTATGTCAGGTACTCCATTTCATTCTGTAGTCTTACCTATCATGCTGCCTAGAGGCATACCAGTGTACTACAGATCTTAGCTTTTATTTAACTACATATTAGTTTCAGACTTCCTACCCTTTAGAACTGACATCCCACTGCCTAGCCTGCTGTCGTCTGTCTGTGTAGGCCTGGGTGGGGGAGGGCTTACCCATATGCATCATTCAGAGGCCATAGCACAGCCTTTGCTTATGTTTGTCTACACCTGTCCTATGGCTGTAACTGTTGTTGGGTATGTGAACCCCCCTGACTGGCATGTGTGAGTCACTTACCTTGTGGGCGTCCCAGTATTAAGGGTGGTGCTGCAGAGCTGCCTATGTCGGATGCACATAGTACACTCCCTGCACATGGTTGAGCACAGGTAGTGTAATGTTTGGCATCCCTTTTACTGTATGTGATAGTCAGAGAGAGTTGTCATTCCCTGGGTCCCTCCTGTGTCAGTGTATGTGCTATGCGTTGCCTCTTTGCCAAGGCCAGGGCAATGGTGGGGGGCTGTGTGGCCCTGCCCCATGCTGTTTCTGCTGCAGCTATTTCACACAGGATCATATTGTGTAGCATGGCACATACGAGGACAATTTGATTTCATGTAGCTGGTGAGTGCTGCAAGGCTCCACTGGATGTGTCCAGGCACCGGAACTGTGACTTGTGCATCCCAAACACACAGTCTACTATAATTCTGGTCTATGCATGTGCCTCATTATGGAGTTCTTGTTCAAGTGAGTGTACATTTCTGATGGGTGTCAACAGCCACGGCTCCAGTCCATATCCAGCATCCCCCACTAGGTGACTGTGAGGGATGTCCCCATTGGCAAATCTCTGGTACAGCTGCATCAGATGCCAGACGTGGGAATCATTATAGCTTCCAGGCCAGCCAGCACACACTTTCATTATTATGCCCTGGGCATCGCACATGACCTGGCAGTTGATGGAGGGGAAGCCCTTGTGGTTGATTTAGACCCTACCCTGCTCAGCGGGTGGTGCTTTTGATGCATATGTGTGTTCAGTCTATAGCACCCACTACCTTAGGGTATTCTGCTATTTGGTGGAACAGTTGCATATTGCTGGCCAACGTCTCACGGGTGTTGGGGAACTATACGTGCTCGCCAACATGTGCTGACATGGCATCCAGGAACTGGTGCAGTATCCTCGATGCTGATGCCTGTGAGATCCCCATCATATCCTCAGTTGGCCTTTGGAAGGTACCTATAGCTAGTATTTTTAGGCCTACACATACCTTGGTATCCACTGTGATGGGTTCCCCTCTGTTAGTTCTGTGTGTGAGGCGTGGCCATCACAGATCAACAATTTTCTGTAGGAGGTCCCTGTCCATCCTATAATGCTCCGCTATCTCCAGCTCATGTAGCCCCTGGTAGGTTATCCTTGGTCTGTACACTCTTCTCAGTCTCCTCACTGTGGGTTGGTCAACAGCATTCACATCCTCACCACCCTCAGTCTCTTCCACAAGTTGTTGTATGATAGCTATTGTAGCCCCTATCATTTTGCTGTTGTGAGTGTTGAAAGTTTCCTGCTTGTTTACACCGGTGGTGTAGAGTGTGGGGAAAAAACAGAGGGGAAGGTGTTTGCATAGTTTATAGTAGTGTTCTGTGATGGGCTGGTCTGCTGCCTGTGTAATTTGCTGAGTCTGATACATTTCACCTGCCAGCTATGCTAGTTCTCCTTGGTTACCTTCCTACTGCTGTTTTCCCTTCCCATTGCCTTCCTGTTTAAGCCCAGGGGTGCCCCGCGCAAACAGAATGCACAAATGTGCATACTGCTGCTATTTCCTGGATTAACGTTTTTTTCTGACTTTAAAACTTGATGCGCGGCACGCACACCCGCTTAGACATTGTAAAGAGTGCTAGGCAGGTTTAGACACACCCCCTAGCTTAGCTGTGCTAAGCTAGGAGCAAACCTGAGCCTCTGGGCTCCAGTCCCATTACAGTATGCCTGACACACCCCCACATGATGTCACCTAACTCCTAGGCTTGCACCAAGCTATTCCTACTCTCACACTGTTGGGACCTGACTCACATGCTGGGGAAAACTGGAATTCACTATCCTTCCCCTCATTTGCATAGGATTGCCTGCTAATTCATAGTTACATGTCTCACACTGAGCCTCCCCCCTTAGCAACCACTACTCACTGGCCATGTTGTCTTCTGCCTGCCATTCACTTGCATGGCAGAATGCTGATTTTAGTTAGAATGTTTAATTTAGGTTTATTTTCTTATTTTCCACCTGATTCCATTTGCGCGCCGCTGCCCTACGCTTAAACAGTCAAGATTGGCTTAAAAAAAAGTTGATTATTTTATTTTTTTCACTGTTTGCAATGCCAATGGCCTTATACTTGGCCATTGTCATGCTTACTACATGATATGCAGCCTTTATTTGGAGCTGTCACAGCTCTGTTTTGGATTTTGCAGATATGTACTCGGTTACTAACTGAGTACATTTCTGCAGATTGCACTAGTCCTGCATGGCCAGTTGCAAGCTTCCTGGATTGCTAAATCACCTCATTTACATAGATTTTTTATGCAGATGGGGTGATTTGCATACAGGGGCTTAGTCCGTGCAGGATTAGTGCAGAAGAGCTCGATCACACCCCTGCAGGATGTTCCTGGATCGCATGGCAGACATATTGCCTGCTGGAGCTCCTGCACCAATCTTGCACCCCGTGCAAGCTATAGAGAATCCAGGGATAGGCTCCTTATTCAGCAGTCTGGCTTTAAATAAATTAGCAATATCCACAGATTGATTGCTAGTGGAGTTTTTACAGTGTTGAGTTGCCAGCCCAAAGCCCTACCTTTACAGAAGCCACATGCACACACCTGCATGTCTTTAAAACTCATGCAGCCACAGGGAGGACATGCAGACTTCACACAGAAGGCACTCTAGCTGAGCATCAAACTGGAGAACTTGTTGCTATGAGGTGACAAAGCTAACCACTGCACCCAACAAGTAAGTCTTTCTTAAAATAAATTACTTTCCCCAAATTTAACTACCACCTACTCCAAAATAGTACCTTGTAACATTGAAATATTACTTTGATGGTATTGTTTAAAATGTAAGGCTATAGGACTCCCCAGACATATAGGTCTCTAACATGTTCCTGAAACTGAAATTTAAAGGTTCCTTTCCTTTCTCCTATATAAAATAAATTACATGGACACCTAAGGGCATAAACAATGCCCTCTGTGGTACATGTGAATTTTTTCACAAGATTAAACTTTATATTATTTATTTTTGGGTAAAAAAGCAAACAATAAATCTACAAATAGAGCAATCACTGAGAGATATATCTGTCTCTCCAGCATGTTCTGTTAATATCGCAGGCTAGGTTGAGATCCCTGGAGTGAGTTATTCTTGTCCCATTTGATTTGTAGATGTGCAGCATTTCCATTAGGGCAGGGTCTGAGACTGCTATGTTGGCCAAGCATGGGTGGCATCCAGCAGCCTGTATGATACAGAGTAAAGTGAAAGGGCTTTCATCTTTCCATGTAATGTTTTAGTGGCCCTGGATTCTCTTGGTTAGAAACCTCTGTGGTCTTTCCAGTTGTTGCAGGTGTCTGGTGAGGTACATTCGCAAGGAAGCATTGTACTCAATTAGTGGTCTGATAACTGTCAAAGTACAGTGGAGCTATAACCTTCCTGATGTTGGATGTGATGCCCTTATTTATGAGATGTGCAATGTAGAATGCTTTTCTTACCACTATAGACAAATGGTGATCAAAGTTTGGATTGCTATCAACCTGTCTTCCCAAGTCTCACAACACTGAGTTTGAGCTTAGAAGGGTGCTATCTATATCATAACATAATTAGCAGGGGATACTTCTTTGCCAAAGGGGATGAGGCATTTTTTGTGTTAAGTTTTAGTCCATGAGTTTGGTACCCATCATTTGTCTGTGTCAGTCCTTTCTGTAATATGTTAGCATTGTTGAGGGACTCTATGATTGCATCCAATTTACAAGCATCTGCAAACTTTGTAAGCCATAGGCCATCTACCTTTGCCTGGACTTCACATAAATAGATTCCAAACAGTAGAGGGCCCAGCACAGATCCTCATGGTACACCACTGGTAACTGGTCTACTGGTGGAGGTGGACTCCCCAACTTTGACAGTGTGCATTGGAGCCAGTTTGCTACCCATCTAGTAATGTATGGGTTAATCCCCAGCTGGGAGAGTTTATCTATGATACCTGAATGGGATATTATGTCAAAGGCCTTGGCTAATTCAAGATAGGTCGTGTGTACTGTTTTGCTGTCATCCAAGGCTTTGGTGACATTCTCAAAAATGTCGTCTAGGTTTAATAAGCAAAATCAACCCTTGACAAAACCAAACTGGGTTGGGTCAAGAGTTTGAAAGTCACCTTTCCATGGCCTTGCAGATAAGGCTGATAAGGCCTTTGGGTCAATAGTTCCCAGGGTCAGTTGATGGACCTCCTTTGTGCAAGGGGATTACTGTTGCCATTCTCCACTCTGCCGAGACAGAACCAGTTCTCAGGCTATAGTTAAAGAGAGTGCTGAGTCGTTCCACTAGGTCTAGTTTTAGATTGTTTAGTATGCAGCCTGGGATGTTATTTGGTCCCATAGAGGCCATGGTTTGGCCTTAGAGAGTGCTTGTATGACTTGTTCTTTGAAGATACTCAGTAGTGGACTGGCATCAGGAATGCTTTGGGGTATGTCTGGTGGGGACGGGGGTGGGGGGGCAAAGTTATTGCCAAATCTGTTGGCTAGCAGGTTAGCAATTTCCTCAGGTTCAGGGTGAGTGGTACCATCCACTATAAGTTTGGCACACAGCTGGCCATTCCCTTTTAGGTTTCCGACATAACTAAAGAATGCCTTATGATTGTCTGTAGCTAGAGATGCTAATTTAGACTCATAGTTAGTCTTAAAAGACTTAACAAGATATGTGATTTGCTTCTTCAAGCTGTGGAGGGTATTCTTCTTCTGTTGAGATAAGTTCCCTCCTGTTCTTAGATATCAGTTTCTTTATTTTGTTGTATAGCTTATTTAGACTTGCAGTCCACCAGGGTGGCTTGTTTTATCGGGAAGATCTGGTTTTGTTCCTGTTAGGTACAACCGAGTCAGTGCACTTGTTTAAGTGGCTTTATAGGGCATTTGTGTATTCCTCTGCATAGGAGTCATTGTTAGCTATGTTAACAGGGGTTTTGAAATGTTTTATACCATTGCTTAGTAGGCAATAGTTTGCTTTGGGGAAATGTTTTCAGTTTTTTTTTTTTTTTTACTCCTATGGGGGTGTCAGCATGATCGTTACTTCAAATGATACAGATTTATGATCTTACCAAGGAGGGCAACATACAGAGGGTAGCACAGTGACCCCCCCCCATGTTGGTGAGTACTAGATCCAGGATATTTGAGCCCCTTCTGGGGTTGAAAAATAAAACCAAAGCAGCACTTCTGGGGTTGTGGACCAACTGTTCCAGGGCATTTGAATTAACAAAGTCCAGGAACCTCCTTAGCGATCATGTTTGTGCTCATGTAAGTTGCCCAATTGATGGAAGGATAGTTGAGATCTCACATGACCATGGTGTTTGGCTGTATGCTGAGTGACACTACCAAGTCCTGGTAGGCAGTGTGCTTCTCCTGGTTCATGGTAGGGGAATTGTAGCTAGCAATGATGTGGAGGGGTATTTTACCTATAGTTAATTGGAACAAGAGTAGCTCAAGAGAATTGTACTATTTTACCAGTCCTGAGGTGTATTTGGATTAAATCAAGATGGATGCACCTCCACCTCTGATTCTTTCTTGCTCATTTTGGAGTTTGAACATGTGAATGTAAGGCATTGTAGCCTTGTATGGCTGCGGTGCTCTCAGCAGCCTTGAACCAAGTCTCAGTAACTGCACAAACATCACAATCTTCCAAGCCCTCACAGCAGGAATGTAGACCCAATCACAGTACTACTACTACCCTTTTAAGGTTTCCAGATATAATAACAATAGAAATTCATGTCTTCTAACTGCAGCCCTGTTTCTGGATCTATCCAAGGCATTTGACACAATCAAATTCTCCTAACTAAACTCTCTTCCTATTGGTGAGGAGTGCTTCCAGGGACTGCAATTTACTGCTTAAACTCAGCATTTAGCAGCATGACCTTCAGTTTGTCTTTAGTGGAGTTTTGTACGTCAGATGTTTTGTTGTTTGGACATTGCCTAAAAAGGCACTATGGGGGTGGCAAGCATCTTTGCCCGTATCCAAAAGCCTTGAGGAGACAGGTGAAGGCTATCTCTGGCTAAGCAGTGTGGACAGTCGACCATGTCTTCCCAGGCAAACAGATACAGGATCTCCCTGGAGTGACACCACAAGCTAAGCCAATTATTGATTTTTTGTCAGTGTTGTGGTATCATCCTAGGTGAAGGTAGAAATCTGTTTAGGGCTAGGAACATATGTGCCTGGGACACATAATCCTAGAGGTCGGTCATGTCTCTCTTCATATATACCATGGAGGTATGACTCACATCATTCACACTGGGATGTACTATGACAGAATCATAATGGTACTTGTTGCTGAGCAACTTGAGTGCATGCATGATTTGTTGGATCCTGGCACCTGACAGGTATCAGATCATGACCTTCTCCTTGTTCAGCCTGGTGAGGGGTCATCTGTGTTTCCTACTATTGAATCACCTCTGAACAGAACATTAGGTTTTGAGCTGTTTTGCCTTAGGGGCTTAATTGTTGAGACATTGATATGTGTGTTGTTATATGTAGTGGTGGATTATGTTCATGCACCAATATGCGTATGTTGTTTGTGCATGGGTGGTGGGTCTCTAGTCCTTTGGTAGGCTCTTAATGAGTGCCTCCACATATGTGAGTTTATGTGTCTTGACCTTATCATGTATGAGACGGGAGTTGTGTGTGCTGACAACCTGTTGTATGTCTTGTATATTGTTATGTGAGAAGGCTGATTCTAATTTCATGGTATAGTTACATCTCTCACATGCTGTGTTTGTTTGCTTTAGGAACATGTGGTTGTCAGTATACATGAGGCAATTACTACATTGCCTCAGGATATCCATAACAAACAGGTTGGCTGGAGAAATGATGGGAAACTGTCCATCCCTTATGGCAGGTATATATTGTAGTAACTAGTGGGGATGGGCTAGATGCATCAGGGCTTGCTTGTGAGACTAACAAAGGCAGTTATTCTCTGGAGGATTAAGAATGGAAGACTGCATCAGTACCTCAGAATGTGCAACTGAGTTGTTCGCTAGGCAGCAATTAGCAACTGCATTGCACCCAGAGAGGCAATTGCACTAATGAGGGTTCTCTAGCAGATATCAAGGGAAAATTGTGTTTCTAAGTGTTTGCTTCTCTGCATGGCAGAGTTAAACCCCACAGCTATGCACAAACATGGAGTGTAAACACAAACAAAGTTAAACAGTTTTAATTTAATAAAAATTAGCAAGTAGAAAAGCCCAAAACTGAGCCTTTTTCTAGTAATCTGCAACTCAGATGGGCCCTGGGCTACACACCTCTGCCTCAAGGGTGCAGGAGGGCCTTCTTAATATAGCATGGCTGGTTGTAGTGTTCATGTAATACCAAACTGCCTAGATTCAGTAAATCTGAATCTAGCCTATGCTGTTAAATGCAGAAGTACTAGAAATTCAAAGGGCAGAAAAACAGTAACAGCAGTAAAATAAAACAGAAATGAAGCAGCAATTGATTAAAATAAAGTTCAAAAAAGTGCAATGCAAGCTTAAAATATACTTTTTTAACAGAGTGGATGTCTTGGATTTAGTTCACATTCACTTTTATACCAGTTTTTTGTTATGCTTTCTGATGTGCCTTTAGATGTCACTGTATCATTTTTTTTCATATAAATATATAAGGCAGAACATTTGTTCACATTTAAAAAAATATATGTATTTTGTAGTTCACATTTGTCTTTCCATTATATATGTTTTAGAAATTATCTTTTGTACCACAGCTTCTACAAAACTGATTATAAACAGAACATTTTCTCATCAATGCCATACTTAATATACAATGCTAGACTTTCAACTAACATATTTTAGTCAATCTCATAGATCTATTGCTTATAATCATTACAGTTGCAATGCATTGTTTTATTTCTCATTTCCTTACTTGTATTTTATTTGCATTTTAACTTTTACACTTATTTTCCTCTAATAATTCCTTTAACTGTGTATTTGTAATCTCCCTTGCTCTATGTACATTCACAGCTTTTGATATGGTCATGTTTGTTTCTTTGTTTGAGCATTTGTTATTCCAAAAGCTATTCTACCTATTATTTATAAATTACACTTCACCCCAAATTTGCAGTCTTTAGCTTGATTCCCTTGCTAAATAAAATAAGTGTCTTTACTCTATTTAGGATCTTATATGTTTATAAAGAAAAATGGTTGACGAAAGGTAAGATCTTTCCACACTGGCAATTAATTCTCAAGCTTCACTGTAATCACTATTTGTATTTCTTCTCTTCAAGCAAGATAAACATTTCAAATTCTTTCAAAGTTTCTTCTTCAGTGGCATACAGAATGTGACACATTATGTGGAATAAATCAAGTTACTGTATCCAGAGCATTGAGTTTTTTTTTTCAACACTGCCTTATATCAAGAGAATTCTTGGTAGTTAATCTTGGACCACTTTGTTTTCTTACTTCTTCTTCTTCTTTCAGCTTTTCCTGGTTAGGACTCACCACAGCGGATCACCTGTCCACTAATGATTGACAGTGGAGTTTTACAATGTTGAGTTGCCAGCCTGGTGCCCAACCTTTCTCAGAAGGCACACACACGCATGCACTCATGCCTCAGGCCAGTTTAGAGTGTCCAATCCACCTACAGCATATCTTTGGGATGTGGGAGGAAACTGGAGCACATGGAGGAAACCCACGCAACCACAGGGAGGACATGCAGACTCCGCACAGAAGGCACCCCAGCTGAGGATTGAACCAAACAACCTCTTGCTGTGAGATTGCAAACTTTGTTTTCTTACTACACTTGATATTTAAGCACCTCTAAATGTATAAGCTATAATGTGATGATAGCAGGCACTGCCAGCCATGCCAGGAGAAGTGGGCAGTGGATGTATAACGTATACCAGCACAGCTAGCTCAACTTTAGTAAAGAATTATATGCAATTTGTGTAACAAGCTACTTTGTACAGATGCTTGTGTTTAAAAATGTATTTGAAAAGTTGCTTGCATTATAATGTATTAACAGTGCTTCCTGCTGGAAAACAAAGAAATGTACATGCATTATTGTAACTGAATTAAATGTATATGTTTCAACAGTGGATACTGGCAGAGCAGAGGATAATCACAATCCAGCTGCAGAAAACTTTAAAATATATCTGAAATTAAATTACTTTATGGGTTAAGCCACAAATATGCTATCACACAGTTTTGAAGGGAGACAGAGAAGCAGTGTCTGTGCTAGAGAATAGGTTGCAGCTCCTATAGGAAGAATGAAATGATTTTATAGTTTTATGACTTCCAGCAGTTATCTCACATCTGAGAAAAGCTCTATCTGTGTGTCAGATGACTAGATGTGATGTCATTGTGCAATCAGTGCTGAAATGATATTTAGAGATTAGTAGGTAATTGTTCTCAGCATTCTGTATTCTGTCTTGGATCTGACAACAAGGACCACTCACCCAAATCATCGTGCCTTGCTCTATTCAGTAAGTAACTTAACTAGGGAACACTAATGCTTTTAGATTAGTCAGGAAAATATAGTGAGATTAGAAATACTGTTTTTATATATCTGTCTGCAATTTTCCATTGGTATTATTTTTAATATTCCCTGCAACTGAAACTCTGGTGTTTACTGTAAATAGATACTTAGTATGTTCTTGTTCTTTTATTGTTTATAATTAAATATATTTAAACTTTTCATTGTGGTTAGTCTTTTTAGAGAATATTTAAGCTTTGAGAGTATTTGCATATATTTATTTGGTGATAACTCTGGCCACTCCTGAAAACATGGCTGTTTTGTCAACATTGCCATTTGTATTAACATTACTTTCACTCAGTATAATTGGGTACTCTTGCAAGAACCTTAGGATGCTGGCTTTGTAGTGTTTGGTGGCAATGATAAATTCCTTATAGTTTGGACAGAAGGGGGTATAGCTTGTAGACCTATGCCAGCCTTTCCCAGGTGTGTGTGTGTGTGTGTGTGTGTGTGTGTGTGTGTGTGTGTGTGTGTGTGTGTGTGTGTGTGCATGTATGTGTGTGTGTGTGTGTATGTGTGTGCAAATCTCAAAGTGTGTGTGTCAGGTAGTTGAAGCAGGGAGAAGAAGCACTGGTTTAACAGAGAGTGGAGGATTTGGCTTGAGTACTCACATGAGGACTTAACTCTGCAGCTATATTAGTGGGTAGTCTTACTGGAGACCTGGAGGGAGACAAATATAGACACCCAGACCCCAGGCTGAATGTGTGCCTTGTGTGCTCTTAAGGGAAATTGTGCTTGATGCAAAGAGGTCCATTTGTATTCCAAGTGCACACCCCTTTCCAGTGTCAGTGGTGAGGATTCAGGCTCTTTGATTACTGGCCCAGCATAGGGACATCACATATTGTTGGCATGGTGGTGGACATCACATATTGGTGAACAGTGGTGGGCATCACGTATAAACAATAAATACTTTTCTTTATCATTGATATATGTCAGTTCTGACACAATTTAAAATATGTATGTCTGTCAGGATTCCCATTAAACAACACAAACACTGTAGGTGTGAAAACAACCTCCATTAGATTATTATACTGACTGCCTTCTATAAAGATTTATGAAGATAACATGCTAATTCCTTTAGCTAGGTATTAGCATATGTAGACATATATCCCCTATTTTACAATAATGACAAAAGAGCAGTTGATTGTGTTAAACTGCCAGTAGAAAAGTATACATAGCAAACCCAACAGAATGCTGGCATGTAGTTTTTAAACATTTGATAACCAGGTAAGCCCAGGGCGTGACCCAGGAATACTGTATAATTTTAGGCATAGAATTCAGAAACAACAAGGTAAAGCTCCTGTTCTACTGGACCCTGGTCAGGCTACACCTTTGGTGCTGCACAGTTTTGGAGACTATATGTGGAAAAGGGCAATAGACTACTGCCAGATGTCAAAAGGAAAGCCAGAAAAATAGTATATAAGCTCAAGGTAAAAAGATACAACCAGCAATTATGGGAGTTAGATTTTTGTCTCACTAGAGACCAGAACAGAGATGGGAGACATGATATGCATATCATAGATCATGTCAGAAGTAAGAATAAATGGGTTGTAGGTCTCTTTCATAGTCCAGGAACTCCTACATCATATTTTGCTTGTATGAATGAGCCAAATAGGTGAAGGCAGAGGATTTATCAGGTAATTTCCTGGGAGGGGAAAGCAAAACAAGAGGCTGCATTAGAAGCAAATTAAATAATTATGTAAATTATGTTCTCTGTTACTGATGGCTTATTTAACATGATCCCTAGCAGTTGCTCTTGTCTTATGACACATTCCAAAGTGTCTACCAGAATTCATTACTATGAATCTGTAATGTTATACCATCCTAAAGAGTGATGTCAAACACCATAACAAGAACATCAACACCTTCAAATAATACAAGAAGAAGATATCTCAACAACCAAGATTGCACAACAGTATTAATTCGTCAATTTTGTAGGAAGGCTGTACCCCCTACACACTCTACACGGTGGCTTTGCCCCATATTCTCATCCCTAAATATATTATTTCCAAGGACACACAAGCTTGGAGAAATGGGAAGGATCTAAAGAAACTAATGTTTATAATTTTTTTTCCTGAGACATACGACCACAAACATAGCATTACAGTGCATGTGATGAAATAACATAGGGCATAGCAAGATGTCAAAAGCATAACATTTTACTTAAAGATATGCAACTTTTAAATGTTCTCAAAATGTAACAGCTCAGAGTGTTTCCTAGAGTTAGTATTGTTTATAGGTACTTGTAGTGTGAAACAGCATCATCAGATTGGTGTGAACTACATAGCAAAGTGCCAAGAAACCCTATTCATATGTAATAGCAGTAAGGGAAAGAAAATAAATGTTGGAGCATTAACACAGCAGCTACTTTACATGGACACCTATATAAGACCCTTATGAAACAATGCAGGTGTATAATGTTAAACAGCATTCTTTTTTGCCCCTTTGCATGCTTTCCAGTTGGCCATCAGCTGTCCTCTAGTAATACCCCTATAACCCCGTTTACCTTAATATATACCACACCAATGGCATGTTGGGAAGTGGAGGTGGGATAAACAGAGCAGATGATAGCATCACATATCTTGTCGTGCACATCAGAGGATTTGCTTTATATTCCTTGACTGAGCAGAGCTACTACTAATGCATGTATCACTGCAGATAGCATAATGCAACTCTAACACTACCCCCTTCACCCCTTCAATGCCAAGAATTTGGAGCTGTTCTCAATACTGAGAACATATCTGATCATGAGCAGAAAGTCCTCCCTCCTTCCCTCCATCCCATAGTGTGCAAAATAACAAAAAGGCATTAATTTCAATCCTCCATCCTTTCTCTTCTGTTTCTTCATGTTAATTACCACTCTGAAGATATAATGCAGTACATTTGGAGATGTGTAGTGCCTTTAAACTTTCTGTGCAAAGCAAGATTTACCCATGTATTCTTCACACATGATAGGTTTATATGTGCATCATATATCATTATTGCTTATTTCCATGCACATCCCACAATTGTACCTGGCTCGCAAGTTAGGTCCTTATATTTTATTATGACTACTAGTCAGAGTAGTCTGTTTGGTGAATATATGAGCTGTGATGACATTTTTGAAGTTCTAGCTGTGAAATTTGTGGGCAAAATATTCAGACTTTGTGGCTGCACTAGTATCAGCTATTTAAATGTCTTTTATTAACTTCTCATTTTGTCCTTCATTGATTTGCAATGTCCTGTGACTGGCTGCATTTGTCAGAATGTTCTGAAGTGTTCTTTTTCATTTAGGATTTTGTCTGTACTCAGTATTTTGAGTAAAGTGGCTACATGTGGCTTTTACTGTCACTTTCCCTTAGAAGAAAACAAAGGATACCTGTAGCTTTCATCATGGATGCATTGTATTGGCAGTTGTCCTTAAGATATCTGAATCGTTGAGCATACAGATCTTGGTTTACAAATCCAGATTTGGAAACAATAAGCTAGGTTTGTCAATAATTGTCATTTTTATTAAGGTGTGCACTCAAATGCTAGAATTAAAAGTTTTGTTTGTATTTAATTTTATGAAAAGTTATTGAACATTTTAATTCAAAACTATAGCACTCCTCATGAAAGGGTTATACATTATTTCTGTGTCATTTTCTGCTGCTTATCAAATATCTACCATGATTAATCAAGTATACAACCCAATGCAAGACAATTAGTGCAGGATACAGTATAATGCAGCTAAAATGATGATTGCCTTTATAATGTACTACATTTAAAGGACAAAGGATTTAAGCAAGAGATTTTGAATCTACATGTCAAACTTTAGTAATTTGTTGGGGTTTATAGTGAGTACTTCAGCACTTTATTAGTGAATATGGTGTGTAGTAACCCTGTGTTCCAAGCTATATATAGAAGAAAGTATTGAATCATCTTGCCTTTCACATGAAAAAACCTGAGAATGGAAATTAATATTAAAGCAATACCCGATGACGTGGTATGGTATATTGAAGATTTACCCATGGTTGATGTGGTTTAAGGCAACCGTGGGCAAATCTTCAATATACCACAACCATGGAGTCTGTTATTGCTATTATACAATGACATTATTTAAGAAAAAAAATACTTACTTTTCTTAAATAATGTCTTTGTATAACAGCGGACTACTGTTCTTCCACCAGTTGTGGTATACTGCTTTTTCATTTTGATGTACTACGCATGCGTATGGGACATGCATTCCCAAGCATACCCAGTACACCAATGCTTTGAAACGGAAGCAACAGAGAAAAGAAAGTCTCTGTTGCTCCATTTTCTCTCTGTCTTTTTTTTAATTGTAAAAAAAAAGGTTTTAGGGCACTTTATACCAACGGAAAAAAGTCCAGGCAACCAGACCTTTTTCTGTTGGTATATTGTGGGATTTACAATGGGCACGCTGGTTGGGCTGGGCCAATCAGCATGCACATTTTCAAATAGTAATAGGGAGTCATTGTATAATAGAAAATAACTCACATAAGATTGAATGCTTGCTGAATCATAGTTTCATGCCCATTGTCAAAACAATACTGACATCTTAACTTATGTTATACTGGGCTTGACCTTGCCTTTAAATTTCACTAACATTTTGACTGTAAAAAGGAGTCAGTAGTTCCATAGGTAAAGGGAGTATTGCATGGAAAGATAAATGGCTGTCTCTGCAGTAGAGATATATTTGACAGTAAAAATGCTGCCCTACATGGCAGTTAAAAGATGTGTATAACCTCATTCCTGACAAGAATTGTTATGTTTTTACAGTAATGATCTTCAACAGCATATGTACTGATTCCACAACAAAGAAATATTTGTAACCTAACTTCAATTGCACTGCAAAATGTCATAACAGAACCACTATGCAAGCACCCTGAGCTCCATTAAACAATTACAGCTCTTAAAACTGAAATTTATAATCATTCATTGCCTAATGGAACTTCCCTCACACCATGCATTTTCAAACAAACCATGTTTTATGGCTATCATAAGTGATTATATGCCTTTTCAGTTGCAGTATTAGTTTATAATGATTTATTTGAAAGGGCTTCTCCAAGACAGCTCTCCAAGTTTGTTCCTTCCTGTATATCACTGTTCAGGGTCAAAAGCTGGGAAAAGGGCTGGTCCCAAAGGCTTAACATATTTCACCAGTGTAGGCTCTTTTTTTTTCACTTCTCTTTCTCTCCTCATCACTCTTCTGCTTAAAAAATAACAGATGTAGGAAGCCTGTAAAAAAAGAATTAATTGAATTTCATGTAATACAATTTGGTCATTGTTCTATGATGTTTTTAAATCAGCAACATGTTCCTGAAACACTATATGCTGCTTAATTAATGCAGTAAAGTATTGATTGCAAAATTTTCAAAATAATGATACCAATATTCCATTTTCAGTGTGGCAGTAAGGAAAGTGTAAATTAGCATTAATAACACTAACAAGGAGGCTCCCTGCTACAAAGGAATGACTGTGCATCACCATGAAAATAATCTGAGAAGTTATATTCTTTGCTTGAATTTACTCATTATCATGCACAGTTGATTTGCATCAGCTGTGCAAATGTACCATTCTAATTTTAACAAGAATTTGTTAAAAATATTATGACTACGTAGCCTCTGCTCTACCACTTATCTTTTCCAGGGACATTCTTATATTTAATAAGCTCCGATTATTATCATTTTATATTGCAGTAAACTATTAAACTACTTGGTTTGTAAATTAAAAATTGATTTGCAAAGCACGAAGCCCAACCAAAGGCAACAAAATTAAATGAAATGTTACTGGCTCAAAAGACTGCCCTCGTGTTCTTTAAATGAGGGTTAGTGCACTCCAGGTAACTTACTTCAAAGTATTAGTATATGTCTAAATATGCTATGACCCATGTTTAATATTAAAGTCGCTATCAGTCACATTACATTATGAATTACAGTGCTCCAAGGCCTTTTAAGGAACACAAATGGATGTGATACCTTGCCTTAAATGTGACAGTTAAATACCATAAGAAGAACTATTTAAAAAAACTACTTCCTGCAGCCAAATTGACAGGAATTTTCTTATTTGAAACACTGAAAGGGTAGTGATAATTGCAGATTCTCTTACATTAATTTGATAGGTTTAGTGATAATTGCAGATTCTCTTACATTAATTTGATAGGTTTTCACTAGAGAAATGAGTGGATACTTGAATAACTGCTAAGGGATAAGACTGATAAAGATATGATATATGAACTGCTCACTTAACAGTCCCCATGGGACAAAATATACTGGACTAATTTGTTACTAAGGCCAACAAATTCATTCAACTACAACAGAGACTGGCATGATGTATTCAAATTTAAAAAGGCATCCATTCCTGTTTCTAATAGTTGGAAGACATAGAGAGTGAGAGATATTTAGATGTTAAGAAAAAATAACAGGATAAAAATAAATGGCAGTGATAGTGACAAAGATAATTTTAAATAAAATATCAGTTTAAATAATATAATCCTACTATATGACTGCATTCAAACTTAATTTCAGATTACTGCAAATTCAAATTCTATCATGTACCAACATACTAAACATTTTGAACTAGTTGTTAAATACATTTATTATCCAAACACCCCCTGGTTGCTCTTGTCCTTCCATGCCTTGTTAGTGAGTGTGTGTGTGTGTGTGTGTGTGTGTGTGTGTGTGTGTGTGTGTGTGTGTGTGTGTGTGTGTGTGTGTGTGTTTGTATGTATGTGTCTGTTATACATATACACTGCTTTCTTCTCTCTTAAAGGGATACAGTGCTCTCTGTGCCTGAAATACAGGAATTTGGATGCCTATGAAAAGTTGTAGACATAATACTTAACTGCATCTCTGTGACAAGGAAAGATCTGTGTTTTCTGTTGAAGGTATAATGCATGTAATCTTAATATGCCAGTTCACTTAGGATTGCTACTGGTCCATAAAGCTATAATAATATAGATATACACAAACATGGATTTATTAGATGATTACTGTTAACAGAACAAAGGCCTATGCTGAAAAGGGGCATTGCTAGTCAGACTTTGTGGGTGAAAAAATGCAAATAAAATTATGTATATAAAGATAGATAGATAGATAGATAGATAGATAGATAGATAGATAGATAGATAGATAGATAGATAGATAGATACATTACAAGTGTGTGTCTGTGCGTATGTGGGTATGAGTGAGTGAGCATGCTTTTCTCTCCCTGTGTCTCTGACCACATATAAGTGTGCTCATGTGCAAGTATTTTGACTAATCAGGTAAGTCATGTCAGTGAAATGCATAAAGTTACCCTTAACAGGAATAATGGTGTCATGAACAGGCAGGAGATTGTAGGGAGCAGCTTCTACTTAGATCTCCAAAGGTACCTCCTCACAGAGAGGACTGTGACTACATGGATTGGACTACCAAAATGGATGACACAGAGGTATTTTGCATGGACATGCAATATGGTACAGATGAAGATAGGCTGGGAGGAAGAGAAAACAGGGGTGAAGTAGAATGAGAAATTTATTATAAGGGAAAGCTACACGGACTGTTTGGCTGCCTGTTTTT
The DNA here is from genome assembly GCF_019279795.1 of Protopterus annectens. Classification (NCBI taxonomy): domain Eukaryota; kingdom Metazoa; phylum Chordata; order Ceratodontiformes; family Protopteridae; genus Protopterus; species Protopterus annectens. The sequence continues at coordinate 1,246,852,659 of NC_056725.1, forward strand.
CAGTAAAATGTAAAATATAAAGAAATGATTAATGATTACAATGCATATTAATATGTTGCTGAAATCAGATGATTTATACATCTTATAGTATGCCAGTTGAAGTTCTTCACCCCAGTTTAAAAAACATGTTTTCCTTTTTCTTCTGTTTACCAACTACAGACTATACACTTTATATCTTTAGTGTGCAGCTTGCTACAGTGTGCACCCTTGCCTGTTATGGAATATCATTCTAACAATCACTAATGGTACTATTAAAATCAAGATTAAGATCTCTGCACAGTCATTATTTTTCCATCTTCCCAATGCCCCTCCAGAAGTCTTAACATGTAGCTGCTACTGATCAGTGTCCTATATGCCCACTGATTGTGTGGATTCCCCGAAGAGCCCTGTGTCCATACTATACAAATGTAAGGTATACAGTGATGTCTTCCTTGCAGTCTATCCATGTCCCCGACATCTCCATGTCTAATATACTGTATCAGCAGTGCTACTGTGTAAAGAACAATTTACTTCACTGTGAAATACTTTGAGTACATGTTCACAGATTCACAAGTCTGAGGCACTCATCTGTCAGTACTAAGGCTAAGACATTATCCATACAATGTCTCATGTACAGTATGGTGGGAACCTTGGAATGCTGTCACATATTTTGGAATAGTCCTGAATTACAGTAAGAAATAGAATGATGACTCAGTGAACTAAAGACAAACACTGTAATGTAGTAAGTGTTTTTTTTTAACATTTATTATTTGTTGACCAGGTTAGTCCCAGTAGGCTAGCAGTCTCTTTTCAGGGGAGACACAAAGTGGCATTTATACTGCTAGGGGAAATGTGGCCAAGGCATAGGGGTATTTCCCCTAATCTTCATTGTTCTGAGTGGTACCCAGTTTGCAATAGCACTTCCTTTTTCCATTCCAGGTACAGAGGCAGGCCAAAGAAACAGGGAGGCAGATGAAGAGAGAAGTAGATAAGTAGATGGTGAGAGAAATGGAGGAGAAAACAAATAAGGAGACCAAAGAATGTGTACAGGATTCTGAGGAGATGTTTCAAAAAAATCTGTTTGATGGAGATGAATTAGAAAATAACGGATATATAATTACAACCCTCAAGTCAGGAGGTTTGCAGGGTAATTTACTTAATAAATGATGATGCAGAGTGAGTCAAGAAATGAAAGAGATGTTTCCTGAGGGGACATACAAAAGGAGGATGCAGGGATGATCCTGAAGAATAGCTGTGAGATGGAAAAGAAAACATATGTAGAGAAAGTAAAAGAAGGCAAAAGAAGTGAAGAAGAAAAGAAGGCAGATGAAACTGAAAAAACAGAAGTATGTGGTAAGGATTCAAAGTAAAGAATAAAAGAAATATGTATGAAATGTAGGACAATTTAATAGCTCCTTTGAGTATAAAAACATGTGAGGTAAGAGCATTTATTCTTGTTAATAAAGAGACATTTTCTGACATCATATTTGAGACTGTTTTTTCAATGGAAAATGTGTTGGAGAATATAAAAAAATAAAGTCTGTAACCTATGGAATTTGTATGTGATAAAACCATGAAACAGGGAAGCAAAAAAAAAAAAAAAAGAAAATCCATGTTTAATTTTGACCACAGGTGGAAAGAAAGAATTTGAAAATACATTTGAAAATGTTATGTAAATAAGTACTAGACATTGAAAAAGTTTAAGAAAAAAAGGGTTTATGGACTGGTGGATGGGATTGTAATATTGTGTTAAAAATAGAAAGAGAGAACAATTGCACATATACCAAGCATGATAAACGTGGAGGGGAATGGAGTGCCTTAAAATACTAGGGACACCTCCAAACCTTTTTTGTATGGAAAATAAGTACATTTGATAAGTAACTGTGATAAAAAGAAAATGTTATATTTGTGGGGAAATACTGGACATTTGTGGATGAATTACAAAAAATGAAAATAAAAGTAAGTCAAAAGAAAAAGAAATGGAGGATAATGAACAAAGAGAAGAAATTTTAGAAGTAGTAGAAATGGAAGAAAATTAGATGAGAAAAAATAGTAAAAGGGACATAGAAGAAAGTCCTGAAACAAGTAACAAAGAAGACATAAATTGGGAGGTAGTAAAAAAATAATTTTATTGGTCAAAGGGTAAAAGACAGAAAAATAAATTTTAAAGGGATATTGTGACACTGCCAGCCTAGCTATCTGGAATTTTGTAAATAATCATATGTCATTTGTGAATATCAATATGATTCATATGCTTGCCTTACAAATGTAAGAGAACTATATGTTATGTGTATATTAAACTACTGGTACAGAAGTGTGTGTTGAACAGGGTATGTACAGTACTGAGCCTCAAGAATGTAACCACAACACACCCTGCTGGAAACATAGAAGATTAAATTACAAAAGTTCAAGAAAATAAGTTGAAATTAAGTACTTCATGATGTTCTTTAAAAATTAGTTTCAATGCAGCAAGCAGACACAATGTCTAGAGGTAGAAGTTTTTCTATTGCCTGGAAAGAAAAGTAATTACCAGGTTTAAAATGTTTGATTGCTTTATGACTTCCTATCAGCTACACAGTTCTGAAAACTTCTGAGAGATATGTACTTTTCACACAGAAATGTTAAAGTTCTGTTAGTATCTGATTAGCCTGGGAACTGAAGTCAGGTGACAAAGAGTGATGTCATCCAAGCTAACCCAGCGGTAATGTCTGATATTAATTTAAGAACTCTCTGAGAAAGAGACTATGCATTTTGTATTTTGTCTTTGACCTGGAAACATCCATCATCATTACATCTATACTTGCTTGTAAGTAAGACTTAAGGCATAGAGACAGACAGGAATATAGTAAAGTTTAGTTTAAATGTTTTCTGTATTTATTTAAGACTGTCCTGCAGTGCTGTTTTAAAATATTTCCTGTGATTTTGAACTCTGGAGTAACTGTGTTTGTTTTCTGAGTATTATCTTGTTCTTTTATTATTTATTATTAAATATATTTAAACCTATCTTTGTGGCTGGTATTTGTGTGATATATTTAAGCTCTTAGAGTACTCGCGTATGTATTTGGTGACACTGTACAGGCCACTCCTAAATAGCCTTCCAAGTCTTGGTTAAAACTACAATTTGGATAATGGTAACATTACACAGTAGGATTGGACACCCTTTGTAAGGGCCTCATAGTAGCTGATAAGCAAGGGTGGCTGGTGGCAGCTGGTACTACCTTACAGTCTGGGCAGAAGGGGGCATAGCTAGTAAACCTGTGCCAGCCTTCCCCAGGTGTATGTGTGTGTTAGTATATAAGTCAAACCTCAAAGTGTGCACGTGTGTGTGTGTGTGTGTGTGTGTGTGTGTGTGTGTGTGTGTGTGTGTGTCAGCTACTTGGGCAGGGACGCAAAGTACTGGTTGGACAGAGAGGGTGCTGGATGTCTTAGCTTAGCCATTTGGCTGAAATCTCAACCCTATAGCTATGCCAGTGGGGGAGTCTTATTGGGGATCTGGATAAAGAGGGAGAAACCATTCCCAGACTGAGTGTGATCTCTGTGTGCTCTGAAGGGAAATTGTACTTTACTGTGTGTGTGTACTTGTAATCCTCCCATTATGTACATCCCTCACTGTTGCCAGTGGTGAGGATTGAGGCTCCTTGATTACTGGGCCAGTGCAGGCGTATCACATATTAATGGGTGACAATGGTGGGATATCCGCATCACATATTAATTGGTTGATAGTGGTGAGATAGCCACATCACATATTAATTGGCGTGTAGTGGTGAAGATATTGAATTCTTGTAGCCTGTGTACAGTGGCCACTGAAGGTGTTTGTACTTTAATTCAGCCACACAGTTAACATTCAGAGTTCATATCACAACTGTTTTATTTTTTTGTTAGCTTAGTAAGTCAGGGAGAGCAGGCAAGCATGTCAGCAGAGGAGTATGGCAAGCTGACAAGGAGCTGAAATGTGCCAGGCTAAAGGACTGCTGCATGACAACCTGACTAAAGCAGACATGATTGCAGCTTTAGTCACAGCTGCATCAAACAATAGCAACCAGGAGGACAATCAGACTGGCTGTGGAGATGTTCAACTCTCAGAAAATGGACAGCTCAACCTTTCCACAGATGACTTGAAAATCTATCTGGAGTTTAAGAGACTTGAGGGTGGAGGCCAAGCATTTAGAAATAGAAGCAGCAGAGAAACTGAGGCATCTTGAGGCTGAGGAAAATGAGAAATTGCGACTGGTGGAGGCTGAGGAGAAGGAGAGACAGAGGCAACATGAAAAGGAGATGCTGACTCTTTGCTAGAGTCATGAAGGTAATGGGAAAGGGAGTAACCAAACCCCAGAAGCAACAAAGGTCAGTCATTTTTTTCCACAATTTACAGAGGGGAATAATTTTGGTAGTTTAATTCATATGTTTGAGAGGGTATGTAAATAGTATAATGCTGACCAAGGGTTCTGGGTACGGATCCTGACCCCCTTACTCCATGGTAAAACTGTAACTGTTATTTATAAACTGTCTGATACTGATTGTTTAAATTATAATATTGTAAAAAACTGTTTTCTAGAATGTTTTAACACCTGAAGCTTATAGGAAAAAGTTTCATGAGCATAGATGCAAGGCAGATGAAAGTGTCTGTGAATATATTGCTGAACTAAGCACTTATTTTCATAGGTGGGTGAGGGGATGTCAGGTCACCACTTTTGAAGGGCTGGCAAAACTTTTGGTGATGGAACAAGCCCTTAGCACTTTGCCTGAGGACATGAGACTCTGGTTAGCTGATAGACAATGCAATACTGCAGATGAATTTGGGAAGAAGTGAGACCTGTACCTAGCAAGCAGGGCATCACTGCACAGAAAAGGGACATCCAGTGTTGCTCATGGGACTAAGGGAACCCATGGTGGGCAGCCTAGACTGCCCCAACAGAGTCCTTCAATAGCAGGGGAAGCCACAAGTTCATGTACATGTCTAGGACCAAGGGTTAAATGTTTTAAATGCAACCAGTGGGGCCATGTAGCATATAAATGTCCATGGAGGCAAGATGGGGAACAAAAGGTGGGTGAACTAGTAAGTGGGAATGACTAAATGCCAGCAGTAATTTTTCTTCAGATAACAAGGGTACCAAACTACCACAAGAGGTTATAGCCTATATTAGTGAATGGGAAAGAGGATATTGCTAAGAGATACACAGCCTGTGACCTAACCATTGTGAAGCCCACAATGGTTAAAGAGGAGCACTACTTGCCTGGACAGTCTACTCCAGTCAGAGCTTTAGGGGGGACTCCATTCCAACTACCTTTGGCTATGGCCCATCCTGACTGGAAGGGTGGAAAAGGAAGCCAGCAAGTAGGTGTGTTTGAGGATATTCCTAGAGATGTCCTGATAGTGAATGATTTGGATAATGCAGTACCATGTGTGCATACAGTCGCATGCAGTCAGGTTTGGAGACAAGCATTTGGGTCTGGTGGCCTGGGGAGACCCAGACAGACCACACACTTGCAGCTGGGACTGGTGAGGTGGTTACTTCAGGGATGGAGCTACTCTGTAGCAGTGAGACTGAAAGTGAGCCACAGCTGCTTGTGGGTACTGATGTTCCCTTGGACAGATTGACTGCAAGGGCAGTGGTAAGTAGTAGCACTCAGGCTGACAATGAGGCACCACTGTCAGAGAATACCAGATTTCCTGTGGAAGGAGATCTGGAAAGGGTTACCAAGAAAAAGTTGAGACAGGCTCACCTGTCAGACCCTAAATTATAAGGCGTGAGAGAGGTAGCTAGTGAGGCATCTGATTGTTAAGGGAAAGGGGAATCTTTGTACTGGGACAAAGGGTTACAGTATAGAGAGTGGACTCCTGAGGGAGGGCTAGAGGGTGAGAGAATACAGGAGTTGGCAGTGCCTAGAGTCTACCATCTGGAACTTCTATCCATAGCCTATGATATTCCCTTTGCGCATCATATGGGCATAAAGCGTACAAAGAGACGTATTATGCAGAACTTTTATTGGCCTGGAATTTCTACAGATGTATCATGGTATTGCAGGACCTGTGAGCAGTGCCAAACGGTAGGCAAGGCAGGAGGTAAGGTGAAAGCTCCTTTGATGCCTTTGCCTGTGAATGAAGAGCCATTTCAGAGGGTAGCTATGGATATTGTGGGGCCTCTGAGTACCCCAAGTTGCACAGAGAAAAAGTCTATCCCATTGGTAGTAGATTATGCTACCAGATACCGTGAGGCAGTGGGTCTGTTCTCCATTGAGGCAGAAAAAGAGGCAAATGCTTTGTTAGAGATTTTCAGCAGGGTAGGTTTCTCAAAAGAAATACTGACTAACAGACATGCCAATTTTATGTCAGACCTGCTGGCTTGTCTGTGGAAGTACTGTAGGGTGAAGCACCTAACGACCACCCCCTAACATTCCAAGACTAATGATCTTGTTGAGAAATTAAACTCTACAGTCAAGACAATGCTACAGGTGTGTACAGACCAGTTTAAGAGGGAGTCAGACAAATATTTGCCCCATCGTTTGTTTGCTTATAGAGAGGTTTCCCAGGAATCCACAGGTTTTTCATCCTTTGAGTTGTATAAGCATAGGGTGAGGGGACCTCTTGATTTGATTCAAAATGAAGGGGAGGGGGAGTGTGAATCCCACAAGGAGTCTGTTGTGGTATATGTTCTAAACCTCAGGACAAGACTCAGGGTAACTCATGGGCTTGGCCCAGAAGAACCTGGCAGAAGCCCAACAGCAGAAAAAGGCCTGGTATGACAGGAATACTCGAGCTAGAGAGTATGCTGTAGGGCAGCAGGTAATGGCTCTCATTCCTGTCAGACCCAACAAGCTTCAGGCAGCCTGGGAGGGACTCTACAAGGTGGTAAGGAAGGTCAATGATATTAACTGCATGGTAGGACTGCTAGGCAGGAGGCAGGGGGAGAAACTGTACCATGTAAACATGATGAAGCCTTACTATGATAGGAAAGCCCTTGTGCTTAATATTTGCATTGGACGGCTTGAAGACTCTGAGGGGGATCTGGTGACTGATCTCCTCAGTGAGGCTTGGAATGACACTTCAGTGGAAGGGGTAGCAATTATCCCCTACCCAGGATTGAGAAATCTGAGTAGTGTTACAAGAGTTTGAGGCATGTACATTGGAAACCAGGGTGCACCCACCTGGTACAGCACCATGCGGATACAGGACCCCAAAGAACTATTAACCAGGTCCCTTATACAGTGCCTGAGAGAATCAAACAGACTCTGAGAGAGGATATACAGGAAATGTTTGAACTAGGGGTAATTCAGGTGTCCACCAGTCCCTGGACCTCCCCAGTGGTGCTAGTACCAAAGAAGGGTGGCAGCACCAGGTTCTTTGTGGACTACAGGAAATTAAATAGTCACACAAAGTCAGATGCTTACCCCATGCCTAGGACAGATGAAGTCCTAGAGCAGCTGGGTGGGGCTAAGTATCTTACCACCACTGATCTAACCAAGGGTTACTGGCAGGTGCCCTTGACTCCCAGTGGTAGAAAGAGGTCAGCCTTTGTGACTCCTTTTGGCTTGTTTGAGTTCACAAAGATGCCCTTTGGAATGAAAAATGCTCCAGCAACTTTCCAGAGGCTGGTAGATCATATCCTAGTAGGAGCAGCAGAATTTGCCCTTGCTTACCTAGATGATATAGCTATCTATAGCCATTCCAGGCAAGAGTACCTTCAGCATGTCAAAGAGGTGTTGGGCAGACTACAGAGGGAAGGGTTTACCATTAAACCCAGCAAGTGTCAAGTGGTTATGGTAGAGGTCTTCTACCTGGGACATAGAGTGGGGAGTGGTAAGATCAGGCCAGAATTTTCCAAAGTGGAAGCCATTCAGGCATGGCCTTCCCCATTACCAAAACCCAGGTGAGGGCATTCTTAGGGACAGCAGTGTACTACAGAAAGTTTGTCACCAATTATAGTACCATAGCTGCTCCTCTCACAGACCTGACAAGGAAAAACAGGCCATATAAGGTAGTGTGGACCCTAGCATGTGAGCATGCATTGCAGAAGCTTAAAGGCTCTTTGGCAGGACCCCCTGTGTTAGCCAGTCCAGATAACAGCAAAGAATTTGTTGTGCAGGTGGATGCTTCAAACCATGGGGTGGGGGCTGTACTTAGCTAGGTTTCATCAGAGGGAGAAGAGAGCCCAGTGGTATATCTCAGTCATAGGCTCCAACCCAGGGAGGAATGCTATGCAACTGTGGAAAAGGAATGCCTAGCCATACTGTGGGAACTGCAGAAACTTCAGCCTTATCTGTATGGAAGGAAATTCACTGTAGTTACAGATCACAATCCCTTAACATGGCTACATCGAGCCAGGTGGCAAAATGCCAAGTTACTAAGGTGGAGCCTAGGGTTGCAAGCATATGATATGACAGTGTAGCACCACAGTGGGGTTAGCAATGTTAACGCAGATGGGCTCTTAAGACAGGGAATGGGGTAAGGTATTCCCAGATAGGATCAACCCTCTCAAGCAAAATTTCTCAAGGGTCACTTGAAAACTAGCTTGCCTTTTGGGGGAGAGGAAAATTGTGACACTGCCAGCTTAACTATCTGGAATTTTGTAAATAATCATATATTATTTGTGAATATCAACATGATTTATCTGCTTGTCTTACAAATGCAAAAGAACTATATGTTATGTGTATATTAAACTACTGGTACAAAAGTGTGTGTGTTGAACAGGGTTTGTACACTACTGAGCTTCAAGAATGCAACAACAGCATACCCTGCTGGAAAATAGAAAATTAACTTAGAAAACTTCAAGAAAATAAGTTGAAATTAACTGATGTATGATGTGCTATAAAAGTTAGTTTCAATGCAGCAAGCAGACAAAATATCTAGAGCTAGAAGTGTTTCTATTGTCTGAAAACAAAAGTAATTACTAGGTTTAAAATGTAAAGTGCTTGCTTGCTTTATGACTTCCTAGCAGCTACATAGTTCTGCAAACTTCTAAGAGATATGTACTTCTCACGCAAAGATGTTAAAATTCTATTAGTATCTGTTTAGCTTGGGAACTGAAGTCAGGTGACAAAGAATGATGTCATCCAAGCTAACCCAGCAGTAATGTTTGATATTAAGTTAAGAGCTCTCTCAGAGACAGACTATACATTTTGTATTTTGTCTTTGACCTGGAAATATCCATCATCATCCGTTCTGAACTTGCTTGTAAATAAGACACAGGGCATAATATTTCTCTTAGAGAAAGATATGAATATAGTAAAGATTAGTTTAGATGTTTTCTATATTTATTTGAGACTGTCCTGCAATGTTGTTTTAAAATATTTCCTGTGATTTTGAACACTGAATTAACTGTGTTAGTTTTCTGAGTATTGTCTTGTTCTTTTATTATTTATTATTAAATATATTTAAACCTATCTTTGTGGCTGACATTTAAGCTCTTAGCATACTTGCATATGTATTTGGTGACAATGTACAGGCCACTCCTAAATAGCCTTGCAAGTCTTGGTAAAAATTACCATTTGGATAATAGTAACATTACACAGTAGGATCAGACACCCTTTGTAAGGGCATTATAGTAGCTGATAAGTAAGGGTACCTGGTGGCAGCAGGTACTACCTTATAGTCTGGGCAGAAGGGGGCATAGCTAGTAAACCTGTGCCAGCCTTCCCCAGGTGTATATGAGTGTTTGTATATAAATCAAACCTCAAGGTGTGTTTGTGTCAGCTACTTGGGCAGGGACACAAAGCACTGGTTGGACAGAGAGGGTGCTGGAGGTCTTTGCTTTGCCACACTGCTGAGATTTCAACCCTTATTGGGGATTTGGAGAAAGAGGGAGAAACCAGCACCAGACTGACTGTGATCTCTGTGTATTCTTAAGGGAAATTGTACTTTACTGTGTGTGTACATGCAATCCTCCCATTGTGTACATTCCTCACTGTTGCCAGTGGTGAGGATCGGGGCTCCTTGATTACTGAGACAGTGTAGGGGCATCACAAATATGTACAATGAAAAATAAAAAAAAAAAGGAAATGGATGACTGACTGATGGTTTAAAGGTTAAGGTGCTTGACTCAAAGATACAAGGCACAGTGTCTGATTCTCTCCTTTGCAAGGCAAATTGCTTAGGCTTAGAATGGCCTCTTAAAAAAGCTAAACTAGTAATTAACAATGAATGAAAGGTAAAATGAAAATTCTAGACTACTTTCTATAAATGTGAATAGGATTAAGAATATAGTAAGAAAAATTGGGATTTTAAAGTGCTGTAATACATGTGATGTAGATGTAATTAGACACAATTTTTAACAAATGACGAAATATAACAAAGAGAGACAGTGTGAGGAGGAAAAATAATCTGGAATTTTGGAAATGAGAGATTTTCTGGAATAGCCATATTCTGTAGAAATACAGTAAAAATATTGCATGTAACTTTAGCAAAAATAGGAAGATTAACTATTATGCATTTTATGTGGAAGGAACAAGTATATAGAGTTATAACATTATGTACTTTTGCTAATTGTAAAGAAAGGTAATCTTATTTAATCATATTTCAGACTATGTAGTGATAAATATGAACATTATAATAGCAGGACACTTTAATTTAGATTTAAGAGGCAAGCATAAAAAGAAAGGAAATATTATAAGAAAAATGCTAGAAGTCATAAGATGTGATAAGTTAAAACTTTGGGGCAAAAATTCATGGTCTTACAAAATGTATAGAACAGAAATAGTTCATTTATAGAATCAGAAGGTTTAGTTATAGGAAAAGAGAAGGTAGGTGAAACAGGAATTTCTGATAATCTTTCAATACGGCTAGAGGTAAAGAAAAACAAGGAATATATATATATATATATATATATATATATATATATATATATATATATATATATATATATACAAAAATAGTCAAAGGAATACAAAGGATAAATGAGAAAGAATGGAAAGAAAAAGGGAAGAGATAAATACAGTTAGGGAAGATCATAGTACTATGAAAACATTTTATAAAATTGGTCTGAATGATGAATGATATTTAAGGAAAAATATAAACAAATGTTTTTTTTTACAGTGGCAAAATGATGTGAGAAAAGTAGAGAAAAAATATTAAAGAACATATAGTGATGCATTGGAAAATTTAGTACACAATGACAGAAAGTACTTTAACAAAGAAAAAGAGTTATAAAAAAGAGATCAATAAAAAATGAAGAGCTGCTATGTAATCAAAGATATGTTTGCAAGGGAAAAGAGAAGGAGTAGCGAGTTACTTAAGCAGATTAGTAAAGTAAGATGGTAGAATAATGACAGAAATAAAACATGTAAAAGGAGAAATAGCAGGAAGTCAGGAAAAGGTTAAGAATAGTATAGTACAATATGTACAAAAAATGTTTAAAGAAAAAGAGACAGTATTGAAAAACCCAACATAGAAAGCAAAAATGTTAATAGAAAAGGATAATACAGAGTTGGAAAAGGAGAGTTCCTTAAATGAGTTCAATAAAGTATTAGGGCAAGTAAATATAGATTTGGCTGCAGGACCAGATGAAAAAGGGCATGAAATGTATAAAATTTAAGAAATTGGAAAAAAATTATATTTTTTAAATATTTTGAATGAATGGTTAAATCAATGTTCTATGTATAATGAATTATGTAGTGGAACACTTACATTCATATGGAAGATAGATAATTAAAAATTAGAGACCAATAGTATTGAATAATAATGATTATAAGATCTTTATGAAAATAATACAGAAGAGATTTGAAACTAAAATGGAAAATATTATGGAAGATACCCCCCAGATTTACTAATATTCTGTGCAGGACTAGCTTAGTCCTGCAATGAAGCGACCATTTAGGAGCAGGACGGCAGTGCACCATGCATATTAATGATGCATGCTGCCCGAGCTCCTAGGCTTACATGGAGCGTGTAAGAGTACAGTGGGTGTGTCTGAGAGCAGAGCTCTCAGAATAAACACGCCCCCACAATGTAGAACAGCAGAAAGGGGTATACAATGAGTGAGACCACTTAGAGGTGACTGCATATCCCCACCAACAGTCCCCCTTATGTATAACAGCAACAGAATGTAGAAATAAAATGAAGAAACCCTTTTTTTTCTTTAAAAATCTGATTACAGCTAACCGTAGGTGCGCGGGTGTGCCCATCGCTTAGCTATGGTTAAAGCAGATTAAAAGGCTGAAGAGGATAACAAAGAAGATATATGCAAATGAAGCAGCATAGCAAAAGTGTAGTGGGCAGAGCATTTGCCTTACGAGCAGGCATTCCCAAGTCGAGTCCCACTGCAGCACATTCCATTTTACATGGCAAAGCACGTTATAACCAATATTTTTGTTGCATAACCCACTAAATAACATATATTTATGAAATGGAGTACTGCAGTAAATGCACATGTGAGGTGCCAGTGTCATAATGAATAAGGCACTAGAAAGCAGGTGTAAGTACAAATAAGCAGTAGTAAGCATATTTAAGCACTAGTAAGCCTGTTTGCTCGGCGGTAAGCAATGCCTACACTGGCTAAGCAATTCTAAAGCTAACTCTCTGTAAGCAGATGTAACGGTAGGGTAGCAGTGCTTACCATTGTGCAAACCCACTTACAATTGCTCAAAAGTGCCTTAATTACTCTGCATCCAATGGCTCTTGTTCTGCCCATCAACAAACTAAACAGCCACGTAGGTCTTGAACCCAGAACCCTATATACCATAGTCCCAGTAGTTATCCACCAAGCCATTACAGAAGTTCATAAGAATGAGGTAGTAGCAAACAAGTCCTCACCATAGTATAACCAAACTGAACCTGTGAAAGGCATCAGTATACAGTCATATGTGCCATAACCCACTACATAACATAAATATGTGAACTGGAGTACAGCAGTAAGTCCAGAAGTGAGGTGCAATTGTAATAAAGTGTTGAAGTCCCCAATAAAACACAAGGACCCACAGAGTGTACGTACACATCAATCAGGGATACCAGGCATACATATATGGTGTAATAAATAATAACACAATTCCAAAAAGGCAATATAGTGAAGGTCTAATATAAGCAATGCTAAGCATTGCACAGGCCAGCTTAAGAGGTGTGAGCAATGTGTAGACAGCTAACTCTTTGTGCCCAGTGGTATACCCCTTTAAACAAAACAGGTTTGCCCAAAGCTTAGCCTTTTCAAAACTAGCTAATCATGAAAAGGTGTGAGAAATTGGCCCTACATAAACCCAAAGGCAGGAATACATCTCATAACTGGTTGTAACTTCCCCTTGCAGGCACCATGGTAGTAAGGGGAGAAGGAGTGTGCTTCCAGGCACAGTGCTGGTGCATCCACGAGTCCAAGGTCATGGCATGATTCCTAGGTAAAGACCATGCACAGACACTGCTGCAGGGTCAGTACCAGGGCTCCCAATATAAGGCAGAGGCCTGGGGCTGTCTCGCTCGTGACTTCACCAGTGCTACTGGCATACCCCGAACTGGTGAGCAGGTCAGGCACCACTATGCCGACCTGAAGTGGCGGAAGGGGGACCTCTTGGAGGAGTGGCTCCAAGAGGCTACAGCATCAAGGCATGTCCCAGACGTGTGTATCAGCCCAGTATGTGTGTAATAATTGCCTGCTCAGGTATATCATGGATAGATATAGCTCAATATACCTCTTATGTACCCCACAGATGCAACAGAGTGGGCCACAAACCAGGAGGCCAACATCAGCCACCTGGAGATGTTGCAACGTGAGGCAGGTCAGTAATACTCATGCTTTTACTGTCATAGGAAATAAAAATAAAAGTAGTAGTAAATTAATTGCTGGTATAAAACCTGTACTGTTCAAGGCAAGTACTGCATACACTAGAGAATATGGCAGGAAGAGGCTCATATTGCTTGTATGTCAATCTTCTTCTTCTTCTTTCGGCTTTTTCCCAGTTAGGGGTCGCCACAGCGGATCACCTGTCTGCTCATGATTGGCAGTGGAGTTTTACGGTGTTGAGTTGCCAGCCCAATGCCCAACCTTCCACAGAAGGCACATTGTATATCAATAAAAGTGTAATATCCTGACAAAACAGTTCTAACTGCTGGACTGTATGTGTATATTCTGGTATCATATGGTAATGTAGATGTGCAATCATGTAATAGTACTGTTGTGTTAAGCACTGTTACCCACACCATGCACCATAAATTGAATGTGTAGGAATGCCTGTATATGACAGGTGTAATCCCAAGAGGCTATTTAGTACAACTGAGAGACACATAGACAGTAAACAGGGAAAATGCAGACAACAAAAACTTAATAGCACACGCAACTGAGATGTGAACTGCTGTTTTTTAGCACACACAGCCACGGTTCGAATCCTGCCAGTGGTAGTAGTCTGCATACAGAATCATACCCAACAACTGTACAGATCTGTTCAGAATGTCTATTAAAGTGGCCCATATCTATTTCCTATCAACCTGTCCCCCTGGGAAATCAGTGGAATGATCCCAGACATATAGGCAGCAAACAGGAAATACAACCAATTGACACACATCTATGACAACAAACCTGGCACACTAGCAACTCCCCAATACCTTATGTGACTAAGAAGTCACGTATGTCCCATTTACACCCCAACTTGTTAAGCTGTGGTCAGAGTGTGTACAGTAACAGAGTGAGATGTATGTGCATAATAGTAATGTGGAACCTGGTACTGTGTGTGGGAACATTCAGGTATTGCTAATAAACATTCCTCCCACAGGTTTGTCAGATACCAACACTGTACCCAGAAATACAAGAATGATATGCAGTTGCTCTGAATAATGAGGTATTACACATCACTGTCGCCCACACTGTTCTACAACATATACCTGTCCAGGAAATCTGTATAAGAGTGTTGTTATACAAGGTCCAAATGCATAAGCGCTGGAGATTAATAAGACAGAAAGCAGATCGGAGATGTGCAGCAATATCAATATAGCAGACACAACTGTGATGGACAGTGTTTACGTTGTAGCAGACACAGCCATGATCTGAATCCTGGGAGTGGAATTAGACTGCATACAGATTCATACCCCACAACTGTACACATGAGGCCAGAATGTCCAGTATATGTGCCCATATCTGCTGCTTGTCCCCCTGTCCCCCTGGCAAGTCTGTGGGATGATCCCAGATGTGAAGCCTGCAAACAGGGAATACAAGTGATTGTCAACCATCATGAGAACACACCTGTCACTGTAGCAACCCCTGAAACTGTTAGGAGAGTAATATTTCAAGTATGTCCTATCTACACTCCCATGTTGTCAAGCTGTGACCAGAATGTGCACAGTAACAGAGTGAGATGTATGTGTATAATACTAATGTGTAATCTGGAACTTTGTGGCAACAGTCAGGTAGTGCTAACTAACATTACACCCGCAGGTACATTGGATATGAACACTGTGCTGAGAAATACAGACCATTATAACCTGTACTGGTACTGTTCACTCTGGTATTGTAGGGGATTGTGAGTGTTGCAGTTTCTCTGAAAAATAAAGCATCACTGGTCACTGTCACCCACACTGTGCTACATAATATAACTGTGTAGGAAAGCATGTATATGTGTGTGTCAGGTCACTAAAGGTGGAAGAGGGCAATATTCTAGATATGTCCCGGCACACCAGCATGTGGTCAACACATGGCCAGAGTCTGTGCAGAAAGAGTTGGATTGCATTGTGCAAAACATCAACCCGGAATCCAGGCGTATGGGTACAAACAGTTAGTCAGTGTTAACAAACATTCCCTCCACAGGTATAACAGGTAAGAGGTGTATACTGCAGGTAAAACCGGTTCATGTGTAATGATGATGACAGCCGTATCACTGTCCAAAATAAGGCTATAGGGTAGTACAGTAAGACTTGTAAGGTACAGATAACAGCACTGAAAAGGAAAGTAATGTGGACTACAGTAATATATTACTTGTTAATTGACACCCCCCCACCTTATCTCCAACAATAATCAACATACCCACCCTAACTGGTATGTAATGACTCTGATAATGTCCAATTGTTAGATAAATATTTTAATGGTTCCCACGCATGTGCCATATTGACTTATTTCAACATTGTTGGCATGGTGCCATCAACGTACCTGCATGCTGTTCTTATTACCACTGTGGTCCCATATATGCACGTGTTTTGATTGCTATGCAACTGTTATGTATCTGGTGTCTGGGTTAATGGGAATATATATGCATGCTGTTATACCTATCCCTGGAATGTGTTGACTATTACTATCCCATATATGATGATGAAATCTAAACACTATAGCATGCTTGGGAAGGCCGGTCCCAGTGGACCCACCTGTTCCACCTCAGCTGGCCGTGGCACTGGGCACCAACATGTCTGGGGCCCAACCACGGACCTCCCTGTCCGTTGGTCCTTCACCACCTTCGGGTGGAACTGCCTCAGGGGTTGGTGCTCGCCACCCCTGAGTGTGGGTGCGGACAGGCACCTGTCACCCATCGTCAGGTCGGGGTCGTGGTGCATGGAGCGCTCAACGAGCAGTTCGGTGATCTTCTATGCTAGCTCGAGGGCCACGTATTGTGATTAGTCAGCCTGGCTCTGCAGCTCAGCCCCCAGCACAGCCACCTTCAGGGCTGTGAAGGTGCAGTGCTGACTGCCCATGGGTGGGGACCTCAGTCCCACTGTTACCACTAGGGGGCTTGTGGGCTTCCGATATCCAAACACTTCTCCCCATCAAGGTGTTTACCCCCTACATGTGTCATATACCGCCCCTGTATGCGTCTTGTGTGTCTTGTCTGTTAACCTACCCATTCTACCTCCCCAAATATACCTACTACCCATCCCCAACATCCCACTCTCACATGAAAAAAAGGGCAATCTCTGTTCCTGCAAAAAAATCTCTCCCCATACATAGCTGTCCATTTCACACACATGTCTACTGGACACGTGTAATCCAGTCTAATTGGCATCACAACTTATTAGTGTTGTCCTCACCCCTCTCCCAGGGGTTTTAGTGTCCAAATCTATCTACAAATTCAGTGTATATAAACAGCTGTTGCTGTAGAAGAAGTGGGCAGCTATGGACCTCCCCTATACCCTTCCTGCACATCCCTAGCTATTTTCCCTACTGTCTTTCTCTCTTTGTGCCCCTTTTTGACCACTTTCCTATCAACCCTTTTTTCTTTTATTTTAAAGAAATTAGTGTGGGGGTAAGCAGGAGTAAGCACTTTTAAGGAGCAGTAAGTGGGTCTAAGCCTGTTTGTGTGGGGGTAAGCAATGCCTACACTGGTTAAGCAATTTAGAAGCTAACTGAGTATAAGAAACTGTAACCGGAAGTTAGCAGTGCTTACCTCCACTTAAACCCATACAAACCCGCTTACAACTGCTTTAAAGTGCCTTAATCACTCTGTATCCAATGGCCCGTGTTCTGCCAAGCAACAAAATAAATAGCTTTTGCAAGGCTCAAACCCAGGAGCCTGCACATTATAGACAAAGTGATTTACCACCAAGCTATGCGAGATACACATACCTCTCACGCTTTCAAACACATATCATCCAGCCCAGGCATTAAACAGTACAGAGAATGTAGTCCAACATGTAGATGTATGTGCGTGTGTAAATATATTAATATCTAAACAGATACAACATATGTGTGTGTATATATATATATATATATATATATATATATATATATATGTATGAACATATATTCATGTGAATGCCTACATCAACACATATATATGTCTGCACCTATATATCTACATATACACAGCAAGTTACATATATGTAAACAGATATATATCTATGTAGGTATATACAGACATAGTTATCTATATGTAAGCAGATATATATATCGATATAGGTATATATGGACATACATGTGTAGATATCAATGGGAGAGTAACTAAATCATATGTGTCCACATGCACCGTTAATTGGGTTGAGAGGCCCCAAACGATATATGTCTTGTACAAATAGGTATACCCACCCCCCCACAGTCAAACACATCCGCCCTGCAATACACTACCAAGTGTTGCAGGTACCATAACCAGGTCCTGATATGACATGGGCACAAGATGTTAACAGTACTACATCCCACCTGTATGATGTCAGGCTGGTATTGGTAACATATCATGCAGTACAGTCTGGCTCCCATAGGAAATGTAAAATGTGGAAGCAATCGACATCCCCAGGATACATATACACAAACACATATATGCAGATACAGATATATATATATATATATATATATATATATATATATATATATATATATATATATGCATACATATATAGAAATATATGTGACTACTCATACACACACAGAGATATGTACAGTAAGATACTTATGTAGTAGGCACACATATGGAGCAGCCACTATGCCTACAGTTAACACCCTAACAACTGGTCACTGGATGAGCCACCCATAGAAATGACATTTGGTGCCTGCTACATATAACCACAGAGAGGTCATAGGATAAAACATCACACACAGGTTTGCAGAAATAGAAAACCTTTATTTGTGTACTATTACAGTTTTATATGCCATGTCATATATCTGTTCAGACACTGACATCCATATAAACAGAGTAATGCAACTGTGAAACAGTTATACTAATACAGTAGTCTGGAAAGGTTCACAACTGTTGCTGTCCAGGACAAGCCCTCCAAATTGTACAATAGTGAAGACAGACTGGGCCACAGGATACCACACAATCAACAGTAAGTGATGCAGGTGTATAGTCCAGCAGCCTATACCTACACTCTGTACACAATCACTAGGTGGTAAAGACATCAGTTGACCAAATGAGATGTAACTGCTACATAACAAGGCATAACTGACACCATCACAGGCACACTTGCAAAAAGAACAGTCTGTATGGCAGGAGCCAGTAGGCCTGCAGTAACGCACTTTATGTAAGTAATGGCAAGATAGGTGAAATGTATGGTACTGTACATCCAGATACCTTAAGGCAGCTCACTCCTGATACCCCTATATCTTGTAACTGCCTAGGTTATGTATGGTGCACCCCCCCAGACTCAATAATACAGAGCCATATACCACTGTTACATACACTGGCCTCTGGAGTGCATATGGGCATACATGTATTGTGTAGGTGAAGCCCACACATATATGGCCCCAGCCCCACCGTATGTGTGGGGGATACAACAGCAGTGGACTGCTGGTAGGAATGGCAGAGTGGTATACGTATATGTGCATATGTATCACTATCTGTATGTGTATATACATATCTATGCACAAATACACACCCGTGTATATATATGTCGATATGTACATGTGTAATTATCTATATAGATATCTGGATAATCATATGTACATATGTATTCACCATATGTCCTGAACATGGGGTGTAGCCCTACCTCAGCCCCTAAAGTCCCAAATTTGTAGTGCAAGGGGATGTCAGGTATGTATAGCAATTATATTAGTAGACTATTGCTACTGTAATAGGGATTGTCTTTACAGATATGGTGTGTGTGGGAGGTCACATCTGCTTTTCACAGGTGCACCATTGGCTACTGACAGACATCCTAAGGACATCATAGTACAGTACCGCTGCAAGCATGTAATGCTCCTGTGGACTACAGCAGAGATATTGTCCAATAGATGTGGACATTCTGACACACTCTGTACAGTCCAGAGGTATACACAGAATCCCTTAGTACAGAACATGTGGACCAAGCCTGACAATATGGATGTTGATAGCCATGTAGATGGGTATAACACATAACTTCTGGTATACATTTGCCCCCATAGCTTATGCATTCACACATCCCTGTCTGTCCTGACACATAATAACTGCTGGTACAGAGGTGCCATGGCCACATACTACCCACTAGATATTGACATAATCTGTACAGCATCCCACCTCTCTGTCTGACATACATGACTGTTAAGGGAGGCCTGGCAGCAGTACATCTGGCAAGTATCTGGACATGACATCTCACTGGGTAAGTACACTAAGCTGCTAGGCATGTAACAAAGCACTGTGCAGGCTACAGCAGACTGCATCAACACTGGCCTACATCTCCTATTGGGGAATGCACATGTACCTGCATATATAGCAGGCTCTACAAGCATGTCACAGCACAGGGTAAGATACACCTGTGTGAAAGTGCATAACCACAACCAATGTGAACACAGCCACAGCCACATATGGTAAGCTAGCATAATATTACAGTATATGGACTATCTGTCCAACACCATCCTCATATGTGCCACTCACACACTAACCCTACATATACTGGGCCACTACACAGTGTGGCCTGATGCCTGTCTGTGCTATGGGACATGTATGTGTATGGCCCTACAAACATGTAAGCCTACACGGTAACATACAGTGGAGCAGCATGTAACACCGGATATGACAGGACCTAGAATGATGATACATCTACCACAGTCTGTACACAGGCCAAAGTACATATTAACAATACACACACTGTCGACATTCACCATAAGTACACAGACCTCAGTACTGTAAAAACAACCACAGAATGTCCAGGTTATGCCATCAAAGATAACCCCTACTGTACATAACATGTGTAACAGTCTGATATCTCACTGGCTTGTTATCAGATATGATGACACTAATCATGGTATACAGCACATATGCACCTCTTAATGCATGACATATGTACAAAGGTTGACAGAGTTGTGACTGGAAGAACATACACAGGGCCAATATTGGCATGTTGCTGTGATAACATCATGCATTTACTGTTGTAACAGGGTTTGTCGCAACATATGTCCTATGAGGGATATGAAGTCAGTAACTGTCACGGCTTTCAACATCTACAGACTGCAATCCTCACACTACCTTCTTCAGTTCACAGATACATGCTCTGTGGGTAACACATGAAACCAAAGGCATCATAAACTGCCCAGTCTGCAGATGACCATACAGATGGGGAGTCCTCATAAACATAGAACTGACATGGCAGGTATTAATACATGTAGGACAGCCATATCTGCACTCTCCCTGTTAAACCAACATTACTCCAAATGCAGTATAGCAGCACTTACAGTCTGTAGTCAGGTCAGGCACATCCCCCTCCTGTGTGTTTACCTGTTTCCACAGTGTATGTTGTCAAAGGTAAATCCTCAATCCATCGGAGATGCTGTTTGCCAAACAACAGATCGAGTTCCTGCTCACAGTGAATGAAAAGGTCCAACACCAACACAATGTTCCTAGATATTGGAGTGAGTTTCCATGCAATTGGCTATGGGAATGTTTCCACAGCTGTTCCACATGCAATCAGTTACAGGAGGGCTGCAATTTGTGCAGAGGCCATCAGCTGATCATGAGCATTACCTAAAATACACATGGTGCTGCCTAAGCAAAGCAGGTGTAGGTCTCCACATCCATCAGTGAGGGAGGCAGACAGAGGCAAAGACATGTCAGTGAAGGGTGGGAGATTATGTTTGTGTCACACACCTACCAGCACAAGGTATCAAACCCCTGATGACTATGTAGTGCTATCACAGTTCTATGCAGTTATTGGATGCTCCACATAGGTCACCTGTTGTGGAGCCCTCAGAACATATATGTGATGGTGAGTGACATCTGCAACAGGGATATGGTAGCTATATGGTAGGTGAAATACATGTGCCTGTCCACATGAACAGGTGCCAGCGTCAATGCAGCCACACTCTCCCAGGGACGCACACACATTGACACACTTGGCAGGGCCAGGAGTACAACTCATCACTAGTGAATTGCCACAACACATTACTGTCCAGATATCACATGCACCACACGGGTCATATGGAGGTTATATGGGCAAAGGGTATTGGGAGGTATCTGCCATCAGACAGCATGCTTCAGTATGCCAATGGGGTTGTAGCGAGTGTGGATGTGATCATACGCATCATACAACACACACAAACACACAGGGTGCCAGTACTGACATGCATGGGTGCATTTCTGCATGAGTGTGTGGTGGTCGACTGTGGAAGATGGCTATACAAGGCTAGGTGATGCATATACCTTGGCATCAGGCCACATGACAATGGTCTGCATTGAGACTCAGGACTTTAGATGTTCATCGTGTTTCACTGTTGCAGTCATTAATCTTGGGTCCTTTCCGGTCTCAGACAGACCACAAAGAGGCAGATACAGGCGTCCCAGAGGCAGATCTCAGTCCCAAGGCTCATACAGGCCTAAACAATGGGGTGCTCCTACCTGCAAAAGCAGAGAAGACAAATCACAGCCTTACAGGAAACAGTCCCAATGACATTCCTCTACCAGTTCTAAGCAGTTTTCTTTTGACAGCCCCCTTAGGGGGAAAACTAGCACTTTTTTCATCAAATTGGCAAATGGTTACCCAAGACAAATGGGTTCTGAACATAGTGTCCCAAGGCTACAGGTTCCATTTTCACACTCTACCAAGGTAAGGACCCAAGAGTAATGACTGCAACAGTGAATACACTCGAACATCTACATTTATGGTAGGTACACAACTGTACTTTTCTGCATTTGCTCACACAGGTGGGTATTGTATCCCCCCATCCAGTCACCTGGGTGACTATTGTGTGTGGCCAATGCTGTGCATTGCTTGCCATGTATGTGTTCCTTAGTCCATGACATGGACGGTGTCTGGGATGTGCACACCTCCCACATGCATGTACAGTGACATGTGGAACTGTACCTGGGGTATCTGGCCCATGTTTTATACACAGATTATCATCAGATGTGCCAGTCTTGGTTACCTGTGGCGGGAACTGGTAATGGACAGCAGGTTTACCCTGCACCTACATTGATAGCATGCTAACGGCATTCCCTGGTGTCAGCGGCATCTGTCCATACAGGGCATGTTTTCAGGCATGGCATGTCCTGTGTGGATCACATGTGATGGCACCACAGGTGTTGTAGGTGTCCATTGGGGAACATGGGGAAGGTGCACTATCTGCATGTATGTGCCTACTGGACAGATGGACAGGGTGCCATGTCCTCTGTAGCCCACTGCAATCACTCCATAGTTACTATCAGTGGCCAATATGCAGTGTACTACTCACACATTGGCTGTTGCCTAGGCATGTGTGTGTGTGTGTGTGTGTGTGTGTGTGTGTGTGTGTGTGTGTGTGTGTGCGTGTGTGTGCGTGTGTGTGCGTGTGTGTGTGTGTATGAAACATGGGTTGAGAGTGTGCTCTGGGTAATACTGGGGTTGCTAACTGTGATTGCCTGGCCTTGATGCCACATGTATGGGTATGGATTTGAACCCCAGCCTCTCGGCTATTTCACATCTGTTATCCCTGTACGGTGAAAATTGCAATATACACTAGGGCCACCATATAAGAAATTTACAAAACCCACTCCACATTGGGCCCAAGTGTCACACACCCACACCCACTTCCACGCAGGATAAGAGTCACAAACACACACACACCTGTCATGTCTGGGAGTAGAACCCCTACCTAACTAGTTTATTACACTACATCACTACACAGTTATAGTACATCCCATAGATATTAGTGGAGTACTTTTTCCCTAAAGGTGTATATCACATTGGGTGACATCAGGAGGATTGCCAAAGTAGGACATTTGAATTGTAGTGAGTGTGACTAGGCTAAAATGCATTGTTTCCTACACACACATTGAAACACACAGAAAACATCCACAACTGACATGTGTGGTTATAGAACCCCTAACAGAGGTCTATATCACACTATAGCATGGAGCTGTTATAGGACACACCACAGGGACTATTGCAGACCTCCTTCCCCAAAGGTGTATTTTACAATGAATGACATCAGCAAGATTGCCAAAGAAGGGCATTTGAAATGTACTGAGTGTGACTAGCCTAAAATGCATTGATTCCTACACAGTCATTGAAACACACACAACTGCCATGGGTGGGAAGAGAACCCTACCAGAGTTCTATATCACATTACAACAGTATGCAGTCATGGCATGAGCTATGAAGATTACTGGGTTACATCCTTCCCAGAGGTGTATTTCTAGGTGGATGACATCAGCAGCCTTGCCAGAATTGAGCATTTGAATTATAGGGAGTGTGACTACCCTAAAAATCATTGCTTTCTACATAGACAGACACACACACACACTTGCCAAGTCTGAGATTAATACACCTACCTAACTAATTTTTCACACTACAGCAGTATGCAGTTATAGGATATGTTATGGAGATTATTGGGCTACACCCTTCCCAGAGGTGTATTTCTAGGTGGATGACATCAGCAGCCTTACCAAAGTGGTGCATTTGAATTGTAGGGAGTGCAACTACCCTAGAAAGCATTGCTCTCCACACAGACAGAGTCAGACATACACACTTGCCAAGTCTGGGATTAGAACAACCTACCTAACGTACCACACTACAGCAGTATGCAGTTATGGGACAATACACAGAGATTACTGGGCTACATCTCTCCCAAAGGTGTATTTCACAGTGGATGATTTCAGCAGACTTGTCATAGTAGGGCTATGGGGAGGACAGTGTGTGTGCATGGACCGTAACCCATTCATCTAGAGGTTGACACACCACATGCAGGCACACAGAGGGTCATATTTCACAGGTACGTGTATACAGATGCTAGATGACACCTTACTTGTACAGTCATGTTGCACAGCTAGCACGTGCACCACATAGTCTGTACTGCTGACAGATACCACTGGCTAGTATCCACAGTGAGTGACATCTGAACCTCATGTGGTTGTGGCCCTTTGGCTGTGTGCTGGGTGGGACAGGCCTGGATGGCTCCTTTTCACAGCCATCCTCTTCCACACATCTATGTATGTCTACCTTTGGCTTATTATAGTGTGTTGTCCTTAGATATATGTCTGTATTCCTGTCCGCTGTGTGTGCAAAGCATGTGTGGTGCATACTGAGGAGTATCTGCACTAACATCTGCGACTGCCAGTTATGTCTGGTCCACTGGTGTTTGCAGACAGGGCCTTCATGTGTTTGTGTGAGCATGCCCAGTATGACCTTTCTGTGTGTTGTTGACTGACATTGCCTTCATTTCTCTAAGTGTGTGAGCATGCCCAGTATGGCCATCTATATTGAATGTGTGGCTCAAGGCCAGGTAGTCTGTAATGCAGTGCTGATCTATGTGTTGTACACCTACAGGTAGCATACTGTTTCTGCAGGGTATCCATCGATCACTGTTAAAACATTTCTACATGGGATGGGGGGGCACATGTGACTATTTCTACATTTCTACACAGGATGGGGGGCACACCTGACTGTTACTACATTTCTAAGTAGGATGGGGGGCACATCTGACTATTTCTATATTTCTACACAGGATTGGGGGGGCACACCTGCCTCAACCTACATGCCTACGTAGGATGGGGGGGGCACACCTGACACTTGTACATATTTGCTATGACTGTACTGGTATGTCAGGTACTCCATTTCATTCTGTAGTCTTACCTATCATGCTGCCTAGAGGCATACCAGTGTACTACAGATCTTAGCTTTTATTTACCTACATATTAGTTTCAGACTTCCTACCCTTCAGAACTGACATCCCACTGAATGACCTGCTGTCATCTGTCTGTGTAGGCCTTGGGGGGAGGTTACCCATAGGCATCATTCAGAGGCCATAGCACAGCCTTTATTTGTGTTTGTCTACACCTGTCCTGCTGGTTGTGACCGTTGTTGGGTATGTGAACCCCCCTGACTGGCATGTGTGAGTCACTTACCTTGTGGGTGTCCCAGTATTGAGGGTGGTGCTGCAGGGCTGCCTATGTCAAATGCACATAGTACACACCCTACACATGGTTAAGCACAGGTACTGTAACGTTTGGCATCCCTTTTACTGTATGTGAGAGTCAGAGAGAGTTGTCATTCCCTGGGTCCCTCCTGTGTCAGTGTATGTGCTATGTGTTGCCTCTTTGCCAAGGCCAGGGCATATTGGACATGCCTCCTTCTGCCTACTGGGGCAGGCTAAGGTTGTTCCTCCTCCCAGTCACTCTGTGCCTGTGCAGGCCCTGGCAATGGTGGGGGGCTTTGTGGCACTGCCCTGTGCTGTTCCTGCTGCAGCTGTTTCAGCAGGATCATATTGTGTAGCATGGCACATACAAGGACAATTTCGGTACATGTAGCTGGTGAGTACTTCAAGGCTCGACTGGATGTGTCCAGGCACCGGAACCGTGACTTGAGCATCCCAAACACATGCTCTACTATAATTCTGGTCTGTGTGCACCTCATTATGGAGTTCTTGTTCTGGTGTGTGTGCTTTTCTGATGGGTGTCATCAGCCACAGTTCCAATGCATATCCAGCATCCCCCACTAGGTGACCATCAGGAATATCCCAATTGGCAAATCTTTGATACAGCTGGATCAGATGCCAGATGTGGGAATCGTGATAGCTTCCAGGGCAGCCAGCACACACATTCATTATTATGCCCTTTGTATTGCACACGACCTGGCAGTTGATGGAGGGGAAGCCCTTGCGGTTGATGTAGACCCTACCCCACTCACCAGGTGGTGCTTTGATGCATATGTGCATGCAGTCTATAGCATCCACTACCTCAGGATATTCTGCTATTTGGTGGAACAGTTGCATATTGCTGGCCAACGGCTCTCGGGTGTTGAGGAAATATACGTGCTCACTGACATGTGCTGACATGGCATCCAGAAACTGGTGGAGTACTCTGGATGCTGATGCCTGTGAGATCCCCATCATATCCCCTGTTGGCCTTTGGAAGGTACCTGTAGCTAGTATTCTTAGGCCTACACATACCTTGGTATCCACTGGGATGGGTTCCCCTCTGTTAGTTCTGTGTGTGAGGCGTGGCCAGCACAGCTCAACAATTTGCTGTAGGAGGTCCCTGTCCACCCTATAGCGCTCCACTATCTCCAGCTCATGTAGCCCCTGGTAGGTTACCCTGGGTCTGTACACTCTTCTCCGTCTCCTTACTGTGGGTTGGTCGACAGCGTTCACATCCTCACCACCCTCAGCCTCTTCCACAAGTTGTTGTATGATAGGTATTGCAGCCCCTATCATTTTGCTGTTGTGAGTGTTAAAAGTTCCCTGCTTGTTTGCACCAGTGGTGTAGAGTGTGGGAAAAACCAGAGGGGAAGGTGTTTGCATAGTTTATAGTAGTGTTCTGGGTTGGGCTGGTCTGCTGCCTGTGTAATTGGCTACTTTTGATTCATTTCACATGCCAGCTACACTAGTTCTCCTTGGTTACCTTCCTACTGCTGTTTTCTCTTCCCATTGCCTTCCTGTTTAAGCCCGGGGGTGCGCCGCACAAACAGAATGCACAAATGTGTACACTGCTGCTATTTACTGGTTTAACTTTTTTTCTGCCTTTAAAACCTGGTGCATGGCACACACACCCGCTTAGGCATTGTAAAGAGTGCTAGGCAGGTTTAGACAATCCCCCTTGCTTAGCTGTGCTAATCTAGGAGCAAACCTGAGCCACATGGCTCCAATCCACTTACAGTATGCCTGACACACCCTCACATGATGTCACCTAACTCCTAGGCTTGCACCATGCTATTCCTACTCTTACACTGTTGGGACCTGACTCACATGCTGGGGAAAACTGGGATTCACTATCCTTCCCCTCATTTGCATAGGATTGCCTGCTAATGCATAGTTGCATGTCTCACACTAAGCCTCCCCCCTTAGCAACCACTACTCACTGGCCATGTTGTCGTCTGCCTGCCATTGACTTGCATGGCAGAATACTGATTTTAGTTAGAATGCTTAATTTAGGTTTATTTTGTTATCCTCCCCGATCCTATTTGCCCTACGCTTAAACAGCTGAGATCGGCTAAAAAAAAAAAGTTGATTATTTTATTTTTTTTCACTGTTTGCAATGTCAATGGCCTTATACTTGGCCATTGGCATGCTTGCTACATGATATGCAGCCTTTATTTGGAGCTGTCACAGCTCCATTTTGGATTTTGCAGAAATGTACTCAGTTACTAACCTAGTACATTTCTACAGATTGCACTAGTCCTGCACAGCCGGTTGCAAGCTTCCTGGATTGCTAAATCACCTGGTTTGCATAGATTTCTCCTGCAAATGGGGTGATTTGAATAAAGGGGCTTAGTTCATGCAGGATTAGTGCAGGAGCACTCGTGCATGCCCCTGCAGGCTGTTCCTGGATAGCACATCAGACATATTGCCTGCTGGAGTTCCTGCACCGATCTTGCATGCCTTGCAAGCTATAGAAAATCCAGGCGACTATGTGTAGTATAAAGGGGAAGGGTTGTCACGATTTATTAATGATGGAGAAATTGTGGATGATACCATAAATATAAAAGAAGAAGTGAAAATCATGATAGGAGACCTTTAATAAGAAATTTCATACAGTAGACCATGAAATCTTGTACATAATAGTGAAAGAATATAATATAAATGAAAAAGTTAGGAAATAATGCATGTCAGCATGTAGTAATAGTAAAGCAAGAACACTTGTAAATGTCTGGTTAAGCCAAGAGGTATATATGAAGTGTAGTATAAGACAGGGATGTCTAATGAGTTGTATACTGTTTGCATTAGTTATGAATTTGATATAGTTTGTAAAGTAAATTACAAAATGAAGGAGGCAGTGCATATAAAACCTGAAGGGTTAACAATTCCATTTGTTAACATATGCAGATGACATTATACTGATTGCAAAAAAAACAATTTGGGTAAAAGCAATAATCATTTGCATAAATGAATACCTACAGAGAATAGAGCTGGATTGAAATAAAGAGAAAAGTAAAGATTTAGGTGATGTAGTAAAGATAGGGGGTATATTTTTTTTTTTACAAAGAATGAAATTTCAGTGTTAGGTACTAAATAGAATAAAGATGTAAGTAGAAGTCAGTGGGGAAAAATAGAATAAATAAAACAAAATTGTCTTTTCCAGAAAAGATATAAATTATCATTCAGAAAAAAGGGTTATTTGATAAATTCAGTACTGATGGGAAAATAGCATACTTAGCAAGTGGATTTATGTTGCCAGCAGTATTTGAAAAGGAATTATTGCAGATATTTTTTTTCCATTTATATGGGGTTCTAGATTAAACCCAGTAGAAAGAGGAGTTTTGTGTGCAAATAAAGAGAAGGACGTCTACGTTTAATTAACACAGTGGCATATGCTGCTTCTTAAATTTGTAAAAAGTGCTTAAGTGGATAAATGAAAAAGATGAGAGATTAGTAATAAAACTGTATAAATATAAGTATGATACATTTTGAAGTATGGTATAAAAGAGAAAAAGAGTGTATAAATGAAGAAATAAAATGTTACCAAGAAAAAATATTTTTGTGGAAAATAAAAATTGATGATATAGAAAAAGAGAGAAAAGTATGTTATAAGAATGCAATGATAAAACATTATTATTTAAAATCATGGAGAAATATAACTCATGGGAAATCTAACAGATGAAAAAATAAAGCTTTAAATATAAGAAGCAAATGATTTAATCAGAAAGTAGAATGTCAATATTTTTTGTGGAGATTGATAATAGATAAATTACCAGTAAAAGGAAATATGGCGTCTAAAAAGAAAAGTGATAGAATCTACATTGTCAAGAAGAAATGGCAGAAAATGTGATTTTGAAATATAAAAGAGTAAAAAAGTTATGGAGAAAACTTTGTAAAGAAGATTTTTTTCAAAGATATGAAAGAAGTGGATAAAATAAGCATGGGTGTGATGAAATATGGATATTATAACAATAGAAGTATGTTAGAGTATTTTAAAAGTTTTTTAATGTCATATGGGTTCATTTAGAATGAAAGAATAAATGAAAGTATGTTTAATGGCAAATGGCGTTTAGCAACAATATTAAGTAAAATCAGGTGGTGTTTATGGAAAAAGGAGTGGGGTTCTAATAGGGATAACATTTAGTATGATTGTAAAGGAAATTATGAATATTTATAAATAGATTTATATAGCTGTATATTTGTACCTTTGTAAATATTTGTAAATATGTAAATGTGCTATAAACAAAGGACACCTACTCTTTTCAACAGCTGCCTTGCAATCTTTTACATTTACCCGAGCTACCACCAACTAAAACAGCTGGGACCTTGGTTTAAAGTCTTTTATGAAGGATGGAAGACTCAGGAATGCAGAATCTCCTTAAGCTTCACTACAGTGTCAGCAAACAATCTTTCTAGTGTGGAATTAGAACCCACAAAAGAAAGTGAGTGCTACCTGTTGTGCCACTGACATTGATAAAATATTTTTTTTCCTGAAAATGAAAAGACCAGGCATAATATAGATGGCAAACTATGGTATAGGTTTATATGTTCATAGGTGTGTACAAGGCTAATGGCCCTGGAGCCTTCACAAGCGTTGCCCATAGGATTACCCTGGCATCATGCCACCGATCTTAGTTCCCAGTGCAATATTTCCTTTTAAAGATGCATTAAGCTATAAGAAAAAAGAAAATGAAGAATAAAGAGACTTTTTGAATGACAGGATTAAATTAGACAGTAATATCTAAAATATAATGTATCCAACTATTGCTTTTGTGAATATTACTGCAGTCTGATATGTGACATTAACATTATATTTCATGCTATTACTCTAACTACTGTACAAAGAAGTCCATACCTAGAATGTGGCAGTGTAAGCTTGCTAAATTTGTGTAATTCAGGAAGTATATTGTAAAGGAACCTTTGATAAGGCAGTAGTGCCAATGGTGTATTATCAAGTTAGGGTCATTTTATTTTCAGATGAAATGTCATTCCTATTCAACCATTCATTATCCAGGAGGAGACGACAGGGTACCAGTATCATGCCGACTGTCCTTCTGACAATCTCTTCACTGTTTTTCCAGTTACACAGAGATAAAATTCTTTTTTATGTGCAATACAGCCTATTTTTTTTGCTTATGGAGCTTGCATTCCTCTGCAAGGCTTGCAGTGTACATAGCATATCTTATAGGTTCATAGGGTCATAGGTGTTAACTAGGCTAATGACAACAAGGGCCTTTTTAAGCCTAGCCATGCATCACAAACCTCTGACAAGTTCTGATACCCTTGGTAAGTGTAAGCAGGGGTTTGGGAGATGAACCATTTGCAGGTTACTTGTGTCCATTAGAGACATAGGTGCCAAACCAGGGATGAATTTCCAGTTTACCATCCAGTTGTCCAAGTTGCATTTTAATTGGGTTAAGGAGGAACTGTGCTTCACATGGATAGGGAACCTGTTCCATAGACGCAGTAGTCTCTGAGATACATACCTATCTCTCCAGCAGGAACTTATTATATCACAGGCAATATTTAAGTCTTTAGAATGGGTAATTCTGGTGCTGTTTGTTTTGTGGATATGCAGGAGATCCATCAGAGTGGGGTCCGACAATGTCCTGTATGCCAGGCATAGCTCTCCCCTCAAAAGCCTGTAGGAGGCAGGATACAGGGATAGGGCCTTGAGATGGTCTACATAGGATATTTTACCTATGCCCTGTATTCTTTTAGTGAGGAACCTCTGTGGACATTCCAATTGTTGGATATGCCTTGTTAGGTACATAGAAAAGGGGGCAATACACTTTTTTTTGGTGACTTGCCTTCTGTTACTAACATCTACCCTATTCACTATGAATTCATCCATTCCTTCCTACAGAAGTGGCAACATGCTGCTGTTAGTCTTGTGACAGATTTCCCTTTCTTTTGCGATAACCTTACTAACTGTTTATATGTTCATTGCCTTTAACTTCATCTGAGTGAGAGTTGGGAGATAAGCATCACATGTGACCTGATAGTGTGGATTTTCTGCGATGACAGGGAAGTGGAAGCTCTAATTGGGGTGTAATGTTCACATGAGATCTTATACATCACTATGCAGAACAACACACCTACTGAAGCCCTCCCCTACTACCAGTTGTATGGTAGGCAGCTTGCAGCTGTAAAAGACTCAGAGATCTTCAACAAGGAGTATGCAGCTGCCAAACGAACATAGGTCCTTGCCCAAAAAATGGGAAAGCTGCCAAAAGACACTTCATTCATACCTGTGTAGCTGGAGCTTCTCTAGCAAGTGAGCTGCTGAATAAACTCAGGTCATCTGGGTCACAGTCAGGGGTCATCCCTGTATGTCATGGAGCCAGGACAGTGATATCCATCGAAAAAGCAGAATTTGCTTTCTCTGCAATCAGAATGCATATCACACTTTAATAAGTAGTCTTGCAATTTATTCATTACTGTCTGCAAAACTGTCTGACACTTTTGCTAGCCTTATATCATCACTTGCCACAGGCTGCACTGTACAAGCTAGATCACCATTTACCATGGATCATGTAAGACAGCCCTGACTGCATTTACAGGGAATATATAAGCTTTCTCATTGGAAAAACGGGGATGGATACATACAGGTGCTTTGGTTGTCCTGCTGATGAGAATATGTAACAAGGACATCATTGTGTAGAAGTACACAGATTGCACATAGAGCTACAGATGTGGATAGGCAGCATACTGTGGGAAAGGACATGTTCATTTAGCATTCCCTTATTGGTATCAAAGGGTCATGATGGATAGTTTCAGTTGATTGACTTGCATTCTCACTCAACTGTGACTCAAAAAATCACGGCCTCCTCTGTAATGCACCAGTAGAAAAGTTAACACAAAATCTTATAACCTATTAACCTCATATCATGCGTTCCGGCCCCAAAATCCGGACAACACCAAGAAAGGAGGGGGGGTGTCCATATTCATAAAGGACACCCACACCTCAAGGTTGGTGGCAACGCACGATGCATCAGAGACCATCCAGGTGCAATTAACCATAGGCAAGACTGCTCTGCAATTTGTAGCATGTTACAGGCCACCCTCTCAAACTCAGGAACCTCACATGGCCTTCCTGAAAACATTGGAGGGGATAAATGTATCTCCAAACACCATCATACTAGGTGACTTCAACTACCCTAATATAGACTGGGAACACTACTCAAGCCCGAACACTCTAACCCAAAGATTCCTGGAGTTCATAAACTCAAATGCCATGGAACAACTAGTCACCATCCCCACAAGAGGAGAAAACATACTTGATCTCATCATCACGAACATGGGATCAAAATGTTCAACACCGGAAGTATACCCCTCACTGATGAGATCAGATCATAAACTAATCTCGCTGGAGGTCCTCATCCTGCCCCCACCTGAAACAAAAAGACCACAGTGAAAAACTTCTCAAAAGCCGATTTCACACTTCTAAAACTAGTGTGGTCTCCTTTAAGGCCCCTGAGCCAGTGGTAAACATTACTCAAACCGCTGAATCACTTACAAATGCCTTCTACCAGCACCTACAGGACTGCATGGATCAGGCAATCCCAAACAAAACTAAGACTCTCTGTACCAAAGGCAAGCATCCAGTCTGGTGGACCCCAGCCATAAACAAGCTCTACAACAAAGGAGGAAGCTACTACAAGATAGAGCAAAATCCTTGAAAGGTAAGACACCTTTGATCATTATAAGTAAAAACTAAGAGCTCTCATAAAATCATCCAAGGCAAATTTTGAGAGAAAAATCGCCAAGGACTCTAAAGACAATCATAAGGCCTTCTTTAGCTATGTTAGAAACCTAGGAGGAAACTCCCAGATATGCTCAGAATTAGTTCAAAATGATGTGAAAATTACTGAACCTACACACATTGCTAACATACTGGCTGACAGGTTCAGTGCAAACTCTCCCCCCCCCCAAAAGGAGAGATATCTATTCCAGAGGATTGTAGCCCCTCAAACATCTCCAACGCCCAGGTGAGAACTGCCCTCACTAAGGCAAAAAACACAGCATCCATGGGATCGGATGGTGTCCCCGGCTGTGTGCTTCATGAACTCAAAGAGGAATTAAACCCACAGTTAGGACAGCTGTTTAATCTTAGCCTCACCTCAGGATACGCACCAAGGAGTGGCGCACGGCGACTGTGGTCCCACTTCATAAGGGCAGTGCCTCCACAGACCCTGGAAATTACCGCCCCATTAGCTTGACAAGCCTTATCTGCAAAGCCATGGAGAGGATCATAATGGAACTCATAAATAAAGACATAGGGAAGGTGCAGACTTTGGATCCAACCCAGTTTGGCTTTGTCAAAGGCAGATCCTGCCTCTTAAACTTGGTTGACTTTTTCGAGACAGTCACCAAGGCCATTGATGAGGGAAAGGCAGTCCATACAGCCTACCTCGACCTGGCAAAGGCCTTCGACACAATACCCCACTCAGGTATCATCGAAAAACTCATCAGCTTGAATGTAAACCCATACATCACAAGATGGGTTGCAAACTGGCTAAGTGACAGAACCCACAGGGTCAGAGTTGCTGGAGCCATGTCAGACTCACAACCTGTCACAAGTGGTGTCCCACAGGGCTCAGTCCTGGGTCCACTCTTGTTCGGCATCTACTTTTCTGAAGTACAAGCAAACACAGGAGGGTTATGGCTGACAAAGTTTGCAGATGACTGCAAACTGGGCACCATAGTCGAAAACACATCTGACACAGATATCCTCCAGAAGGGCCTCACAGAAATGGATAACTGGTGCCAGAGCCATGGCCTGAAGTTAAACGCCAAAAAATGCATAGTCATACCCTTTGGGAAAAACAAGGTTACCCCTAGCTACCATATAGGTGGCAATCCACTGAGCACAGAAAAAGTCATCAGGGATCTGGGGACCCAAGTTGAGAGTAGCCTTTTGTTTGACACTCATGTTGCTAAAGTAGTTAGGAAAACCTTCTATATCGCCCACCTGATCATGAAGGGATTCACATCTAGATCAAGGGAGGTCATCGTCCCCCTGTACTCATCACTCATTAGACCTATGATTGAGTACAATGCCCCGTTCAGAATGTATCTGACCAGACACCTGCTGCAGCTTGAAAGGCCCCAAAAGTTCCTCACCAAAAGGATAAAGGGTCTCAAAAATATGTCTTATGCTGCCCGACTGAAAGAACTCCAGCTCTATTCAGTCTCATACCGCTTGCTCAGAGGTGACCTGTGCCTGACATATAAGGCCATGTCAAACCCAGATTTGATGAATATGCTTCACCTCAAAAAATCTAGATCCCTCAGAACCACAAGAGGGGAGACTTAAACCTTGACACGGTTATAAATAGAACGTGCTGGAGGGACAGATTCATCACCCAGAGACTCCCTATGCTGTGGAACAAAATCCCGGTACATGTGAGGCAGAGCACCTCGCTGGCCTTGTTCAAGAGGAATCTTGACCAATGGATGGGAGATCGCAGATATACCCCAGGGATTACTTCAGTGTCACTGCTTGACAGAGGCACAGAAAAATGATAGGCATAGTTTTTATTCAAACTAAAGGGGTGGCGAAAGCCACATAACTATGGGCTAGGCTTATAAATGCCCTTGGGCAGATAGCCTAGTATGAACCTATGAACCTATGAACGTATTACTAACAATAAATAGCATCAATAGGAAAAAAATAGACAGCTGCATTATATGACACCTTCCAAGATCATAAACAAAGCTTGTTTCCTGAAACAGGTCAGCCATTATCTTCCTTCAAAAATGTATAGACACACAGATAGAAGTAAACACAAATATACAGATAAACATATATGGAAGTTAGAAATATCAATATTGGATACAGTAATCAAGCTTCTTGAAGGCCACTATATATATATAGATATATATATATATATATATATATCTATATATATATATATATATATATATATATATATATATATCAATATATATATATATATATATATATATATATATATATATATATATATATATATATATATATATATATATATATATATATATATATATATATATATATATATATATATATATATATATATATATATATATATATATATATATATATATATATATATATATATATATATATATATATATATATACCCCCGGATCGGATTTATGAAGCCCTTTATAGCGTGCAGGATAAGTTTGAACTATTTTCAGCAATATGGCTGACGTGTGATCCAGGAACGAGCTCCCGGGAAGTGCACGTGAGCTCTTAGGCTAATCCTGCATGGACCGAGCTCCTGTATGCAAATTACCCTCACTTGCAGGTGAAAACCATGCAAATGAGGGTAATATGTGATCCAGGAAGCCAGCAGCTGTCAGTGCAGGACGAGTGCAGTCTGCAGAAAAGTACTCGGTTAGTAAATGAGTACATTTCTGCAAACCACAAAACCGAGCTATGACAGCTCCAAATAAAGGCTGCATATCACTGAGGAAGCATGCCAATGGCCAAGTAGAATGCCATTGGCATTGCAAAATGTGTAATAAATAAAAAAAAAACAACTTTTAATTTTTTTCGCCGGTCTAGCCTGATTGAGTATAGGGCAGCGATGTGCAAACGGGATCAGGGGGGAATCAATAAAATAAACCTAAAATAAGCATTCTAACTAAAATCAGTATTCTGCCATGCAAGTCAATGGCAGGCAAAAGACAACTTGGTCAGTGAGTAGTGGTTGTTAAGGGGAGAGGCTCAGTGTGGGACATGTAACTATGCATTAGTAGGCAATCCTATGCAAATGAGGGAAAGGTTAGTGAATCCCAGATTTTCCCAGGGTCTGAGGCAGGTCCCAAGACTGTAAGAGTATAAATAGCTGGGTGCAAGACTAGGATATAGCTGACATCATGCAAGGGGTGCCAGGCATACTGTAAGCGGATTGGTGACCTGTGGCTCAAGATTGCTCCTAGGGTTGCACGGCTAAGCCAGGGGTGTGTCTAATCCTGTCCAGCACACTTTACAAAGGGTAAGCAGGTGTGCGTGCCGCGCACCAGGTCCTACAGGAAGAAAAAGGAAGTTAAACGAGGAAAAAGCAGCTCTGTGCACATATGAGCACTCTGTTTGCACGGAGCTCACACGGGCTTAAACAGGGAGGCAATGGGAAGGGAAAACAGCACTAGGAAGGTAATCAAGGAGAACTAGCTTAGCTGACAGGTGAAATATATCAGAATCAGCCTATTATACAGGCAGCAGACCAGCCTAGCCCAGCACCCCGCTATAAACTATGCAAACACCTTTCCCCCTTGTTTTTTCCCAAACCCTGCACCACCGGTGTATACAGACGGGGAAATTTTATAAAACGAAAGTGAGAGAAAAAATGTTAGGGGCTGCATTTGCTATCATAAACCAGCATGTGCAAGAGGCTGAGGGTGGTAAGGATGTGAATGCTGCTGAGCAACCCACAGTGAGGAGACGGAGAGGAGTGTACAGATCCAGGGTAACCTATCAAGGGCTACATGAACTGGAGATAGTGGAGTGCTATAGGGTGGACAGGGACCTCCTACAGCAAATTGTTGAGCTGTGACGGCCACGCCTCACACAGAGAACTAATAGAGAGGAACCCATCCTAGTGGATACCAAGGTATGTGTAGGTCTAAGAATGCTAGCTACAGGTACTTTCCAAAGGCTAACTGGGGATATGATGGGGATTTTACAAGCATCAGCATCCAGGGTACTCCATCATTTCCTGGATGCCATGTCAGCACATGTCAGTGAGCATGTATATTTCCCCATCACCTGTGAGGCGTTGGCCAGCAATATGCATCCCTTCCACCAGATAGCAGAATACCTTGAGGTAGTGGGTGCAATAGACTGTGCAAACATACACATTAAAGCACCACCAGATGAGCGGGGTAGGGTCTACATCAACCGCAAGGGCTTCACCTCCATCAACTGCCAGGTCATGTGCAATGCCCAGGGCATAATAATGAATGTGTGTGCTGGCTGCCCTGGAAGCTACCACGATTCCCACATCTGGCATCTGACACAGCTGTACCAGACATTTGCCAATGGGGATATCCCACAAGGTCACCTAGTGGAGGATGCTGGATACACAATGGAGCCATGGCTGATGACACCCATCAGAAATGCACACACACCTGAACAAGAACTCCATAATGACGCACACGCACAAACACGAATCATGATGTGTTTGGGATGCTCAAGTCACGGTTCCAGTGCCTGGACACATCTGGTGGAGCTTTGCAGTACTCACCAACTACATGTACCCAAATTGTCCTTGGATGTGCCATGCTACACAATATGATCCTGCGGAAACAGCTGCAGCAGGAACAGCATAGGACAGGGCCACACAGCCCCCCAACAGTGCCAAGACCTGCACAGGCACAGAGTGACTCAGAGGAGGAACAATCTGAGCCTGCTCCAGTAGGCAGAAGGAGGTGTGCCCAGTATGCCCTGGCCTTGGCCAAGAGGCAATGCATAGCACATGCACTGACACAGTAGGGACCCAGGGAATGACACCTCTCCCCAACTTGCACATAAGGTAAAAGGAATGCCAAACATGACACTACCTGTTCTCAACCATGTATAGGGAGTGTACTATGTGCATCCAACATAGGCAGCCCTGCATCACCACCCTCAGTACTGGGACACCCACAAGGTAAGTGACTCACACATGCCAGTCGGGGGGGGGGCACATACCCAACAACAGCCACAGCCAGCAGGATAGGTGTAGGCAAACACAAACAAATGCTGTACTATGGCCTCTGAATGAGCCCCATGGGTAACCCCTACCCCAGCCCTACACAGACTACAGCAGGCCAGCCAGTTGGATGTCAGTTGTGAAGGCTAGGAAGTCAGAAACTAATATGTAGGGAGTGAAAGCTACAATCTGTAGTAAACTGGCATGCCTCTAGGCAACACGATAGGTAAGACTACAAACTG
The DNA here is from genome assembly GCF_019279795.1 of Protopterus annectens. NCBI lineage: Eukaryota > Metazoa > Chordata > Ceratodontiformes > Protopteridae > Protopterus > Protopterus annectens. Next base: position 1,246,891,185 of record NC_056725.1, read on the forward strand.
AAATGGTGTACCCAACATATCAGTACAGTCCTAGCAACTGTGTAAAAGTGTAAGGTGTGCCCCACCATCCCATGTACACTTATGGTAACAGTCAGGTGTGCTCCCCCACCCCTGTGTAGAAATGTAGAAACGGTTTGGTGTGCCCCCCCCCCACTAAGCAGAAATGTAGCAGCAGTCAATGGCAAATGACTGATGTATACCCTGCAGACACAGCATGTTACCTGTTGGTGTACAGCACAAAGGTCAGCACCGCAGTACAGACCACCTGGACTTGATCCACACAAGCAATATAGATGGCCATACTGGGCATGCTCACAGACTTAGAGGAATGAAGGCAATGTCAGTCAACAACATACTGAAAGCCAATACTGGGCATGCTCACACACTTAAACACAAGAAGGCCATGTCAGTAAACAACAGTGGACCAGGCATATCTGGCAGTTGCAGTTCTCAGTGCAGACACATGTCAGTATGCACCACTCCTGCCTTGCATACACAGTGGATAGGAATACAGACATATATGTAAAGACAACACACTATAATAAGCCAAAGGTAGATGGACATGGATGTGTTGAAGAGCGTGACCATGACAAGGAGACATCTGGGCCTGTCCCACCCAGCACACAGCCAAAGGGCCCCAAACACATGAGGTGCAGGTGTCACTCACTGCAGATATTAGCCACTAGTATCGGTCAGCATGATGGCATGTTGCATGTGCCAGCTGTGCAACATGACTGTACAAGGAAGATGTCACCTAGTAGCTGTATACACGTACTTGTGGCATAAGGATTGGGAGGGTGGCCTAATGGTTAAGGTGTTTACCTTACAAACACAAGGTGCAGGGTTTGAGTCTCACAAGGGATAATTGACTTGGCTTAAAATGGCTCACAAGGGCAGTTAGCTTAGTATAAATCTATGAACCTATGAACCTATGACCCTGTGTGTGCCGGCATGTCAACCCCAACAATAATGTTTTACAGCCCATGCAGACACCACCCTCCCCATAGCAGTATCATGACAAGCCTGTTGAGGTCATCCAATTTGAAATACACCTTTGGTGGAGCTGTATCTCAGTAATCCCCATGGCGTGTCCCATAACTGTGTACTGCTGTACTGATAAACTAGTTAGGTAGTAGTCCTAACCCCAGACTTGGCAACTGCGTGAGTGTGTGTATGTGTGCATGTCTCAGTCTCTGGCTGTGTAGAGAGAAATGCTTTCTAGTCTACTCACACTCAGTACTGTTCATATACACAACATTGACAAGGCTGCAGATGTCACGTACCTAGAAATACACCTCTGGGGAAATCATAGCCCAGTAATTTCCATAGTGCATCTTGTAACTGCGTACTGTTGTAGTGTGATAAAGGAGTGAGGTAGGTGGTCTAACGCCAGACGTAGCAACTGTGTGTGTGTGTGTGTGTGTGTGTGTGTGTGTGTGTGTGTGCGTGTGCCTGACTGAGTAGGGAGCAATGTTTTTAGGGCACTTACACACTGTACAATACACATACTTGACTTTGTCAAGGCTGCTGGTGTCAATCACCTAGAAATACACCTCTGGGGACATCATAGCCTAGTAATCTCCATAGTGTGCCTTGTAACTGTGTACTGCTGTTGTGTGATAAAGCAGTGAGGTAGGTGTTCTAACCCCAGACCTGGCAACTGTGTGTGTGTGTGTGTGTGTGTGTGTGTGTGTGTGTGTGTGTGTGTGTGTGTGTGTGTGTGTGTGTCTGACTGAATAGTGAGAAATGTTCTTAGGTGACTCACACCCCGTACAATACACATACTTGTCTTTGTAAAGGCTGGTGATGTTACTCACCTAGAAATACACCTCTGGAAAAATCATAGCCCAGTAATCTCTGTAGCATGCCTTGTAACTGCATACTGTTATAGTGTGATACAGTAGTGAGGTAGGTGTTCTAACCCCAGACCTGGCAACTGTGTGTATGTGTGTTGGTGTGCGAATCTGTGTGTGTGTGTCTAACTGGGTAGAAAACAATGCTTTTTAGGCCAATCACACCCGTACAATACACATACTTGACTTTGGCAAGGCTGCTGATGTCACATTTGGCAAGGCTGCTGATGTCACACACCTAGAAATACACCTGTGGGAAAGTCATAGCCCAGTAATCTCTGTAGGGTATCCTGTAACTGCGTACTGCTGTAGTGTGGTGTAGGACTGTGGTAGGGTTCCATCTCCACCCACGGCAGTTCTGGATGTTTTGTGCTTGTTGCAATGTCTGCAATGCATCATAGGCTACTCACTCGCAGTACATTTCAAATGCCCTACATTGGCAATCCTACTGATGTCATTCATTGTGAAGTAACACTTTGGGGAAAAAGCTCTTTAGTAATGCTTGTGGTGCGGCCTATAACAGCTCTATGCTGTGGTGTGATATAGACCTCAATCAGGGGTTCTATACCGACACATGTCAGTTGTGGATGTTATGTGTGTATCTCACTGGTCTATGTAGGGAGCGATACATTTTAGGCTACTCACTTGCAGTACAGTTGAAATGCCCTGCTTTGGTAAACCTGCTGATGTCATTCAATGTGAAATACACCTTTGCGGAAGGAAGTCTCTAGCAATCCCTGTGGTGCATCCCATAACAGCACCATGCTGTAGTGTGGTATAGACCTTGATCAGGGGTTCTATACCCACTCATGTCAGTTCTGGATGTTTTGTGTGTGTCTCACTGGCTGTGTAGGGAGCAATGCATTTTAGGCTAGTCACTTGCAGTACAGTTGAAATGCCCTACTTTGGCAATCCTGCTGATGTCATTCACTGTGAAATACACCTGTAGGGAAACAGCACTCCAGTAATGTCTGTGGTGCATACTATAACTGTGTAGTACTATAGTGTAATAAAATAGGTAGGGGTTCTACTCCCAGACATGACAGGTGTGTGTGTGTGTGTGTGTGTGTGTGTGTGTGTGTGTGTGTGTGTGTGTGTGTGTGTGTGTGTGTGTGTGTGTGTATGTGCTTGTAACCCGTATCCTGTGTAGAGGTGAGTGTCTGTCAACTGTGGGCATTGTGGAGGGGGTTTTGCTAATTTATTTTATGGTGGCCCTACTATATATCACAATGGCAAACATACAGGGATAACAGATGTAAATTAGCTGGGAGGCTGGGGTGCAAAGCCATACCCATACATGTGGCATCAAAGCCAGACAATCCATGTTAGTAATCCCACTATTACCCAGAGCATGCACTGAATCCATGTGTCATATGAGCACACATGCTTAGGCAGCATGCAATACATGGGTAGTACACTGCATATTGGCCACTGATAGTAGCTATACAGTGATAGCAGTGGGCTACAGAGGGCATGTCACCCTTCCCATCTGTCCAATATGCATGTACATGCAGAAAGTGCACCTCTATCATGTTCCCCAATGGACACCTGCACCACCTGTGTTGCCTTCACATGTGACTCACAATGGAAATATCATGCCTGACAACATGTCCTGTATGGACAGATGACACTGACATCAGGGAACGCTGTTGGCATGCCATCAATGTAGGTGAAGGGTAAACCTGCTGCCCAGTACCAGTTCCTGCCACAGGTGGGCAAGACTGGCACATCTGATGATAATCTGTGTTCAGAACATGGGTCAGACACCCCAGGTACAGTTCCACATGTCACTGTACATGCATGTGGGAGGTGTGCACATCCCAGAAACCATCCATGTCATGGACTAAGGAACACATACATGGCATGTGGTGTACAGCATTGGCCACACACAATAGTCACCCAGGTGACTGGATGGTGGATGCAATACCCACCTGTGTGTGCAAATTCAGTAACTACAGACCTGAGCCACAATGCAGACTGTTGTCATGTGGCCTGATGCCAAGGTATACCCACCGTCTACCCTTGTACAGCCTGCTGGCACAGTTGACCACCACACACCTGTGTAGACATGCACTCATGCATGTCAGAACTGGCACCCCATGTGTTCTTGTGTGTGTGTTGTATGGTGCATATGTCCACATCCACACTCACTACAACCCCCCAGGGCATACTGATGCATGCTGTCTGATGTGTGACATCTCCTCATACCCTTTACCCATACAGCCTCCGTATGACCCATCTAGTGTATGTGATACCTGCACATTGATTTGTTGTGGCAATCCCACTAGTGATGAGTTGCACTCCTGGCCCTGCCAAGTGTGTCAATGTGTGTGCGTCCCTGTGTGAGTGTGCCTGTGTTGACGCTGGCACCTGACCATGCAGACAGGCACGTGTACGACACCTACCATATATCTACTGTATCCCTGTTACAGATGTCACTCACACTCACATATATGTTCTGAGTGCTCCACATCAGGTAACCCATGTGGTGCGTCCAATAACTGCATTGAACTGTGATAGCACTACATAGTTGTTGGGGGTTTGATACCCTGTGCTGGTAGGTGTCTGTCACAAACATGCATCAGTTTTACACTCCCACCCCTCCCTGACATGTATTTGCCTCTGTCTGCCTCCCCCACTCCCTCTCTGGTGGATGTGGAGACCCACACCTGCCTTGCTTAGGCAGCAGCATGTGTATTTTATGTGATGCTCATGAACAGCTGATGGTCTCTCAGAGTAATGGTGAATGTGGAAGAGAGGTGAAGAAGAGACTACAGGCAGGGTGGAATGGGTGGAGAAGAATGTCAGGAGTGATTTGTGACAGACGGGTAACAGCAAGAGTGAAAGGGAAGGTCTACAAGAGGGTAGTGAGACCAGCTATGTTATATGGGTTGGAGACGGTGGCATTGACAAAAAGGCAGGAGTCAGAGCTGGATGCGGCAGAGTTAAAGATGTTAAGATTTGCACTGGGTGTGACTAGGATGGACAGGATTAGGAATCAGTATATCAGAGGGTCAGCTCAGGTTGGACAGTTTGGAGACAAATCAAGAGAGGCGAGATTGCGTTGGTTTGGACATGTGCTGAGGAGGGATGCTGGGTATATAGGGAAAAGGATGCTAAGGCTGGAGCTGCCAGGTAAGAGGAAAAGAGGAAGGCCTAAGATAAGGTTTATGGATGTGGTGAGAGAGGACATGCAGGCGGTTGGTGTGAAAGAGCATGATGCAGAGGACAAGAAGAAATGGAAACAGATGATCCACTGTGGCGACCCCTAACGGGAACAGCCGAAAGATGATGATGATGATGAAGAACAGCTGATGGTCTCTGCATGAATTGCAGCCCTCCCCTAGCTGACTGCATAAAGAACAGCTGTGGTAACAATCCCATAGCCAATTGCATGGAAACACATTCCAATACCTAGGAACCTCATGGTGGTGTTGGGCCTTTTCAGTCACTGTGAGCAGAAACTAGATCTGTTGTTTGGCAAATGGCATCCCAGATGGATTGTGGATTCACCTCCAACAACATACACTGTGGAAAAAGGCCAACAAATAGGAGGGGGATGCGCCTGACCTCACTACAGACTGTAAGTGCTGCTATACTGCATTTGGAGTAATGTTGTTTTAATAGTGTTTGTCTGGATATGCCTGTCATACATGTAGGAATACCTGCCATGTCAGTTCCATGTATATGAGGAATCCCCATCTACAGGGACATCGGCAGACTGGACAGTGTTGTGCCTATGGTTTCACGTGTTATCCACGGTGCATCCCTCTGTGGAATACAGACAGTAGTGTGAGGATTGCAGTCTGTAGATGTTGAAGGCCGTGACAGTTACTGACTTCATATCCCTCATAGGACATATGTTGCAAAAAACACTGTTACAATGGAAAATATACAAGGTTATCACAGCAACATGTCTATACTGGCCCTGTGTATGTACTGTCAGACACACCACTGTCAACATTTGTACATATGGCGAGCATGAAGTGGTACATATGTGCTGTACACCATAAATAGTATCATCATATCTGATAACAAGCCAGTGATATATCAGAGTGCTACACATGTCATGTACAGTAGGGGTTATATTTCATGACATAAGCTGGACATTCTGTGGATGTTTGTACAGTAATGAGGTCTGTGAAGTAATGGTGAATGTCGGCAGTGTGTGCATTGTTAATATGTACATTAGCCTGTGTACAGACTGTGGTAGATGTCATTGTCCTACCTCCCAGTCTATCAGATGTTACATGCTGCCACACTGTATGTTACTGTTCCACCGTACACATTTGTAGGGCCATACACACACATGTCCCAAACCACAGACAGACATCAGACCAAACTGTGTAGCAGCCCAGTATATGTAGGGACATTCAGTGACTGGCACATATGAGGATGGTGTAGAACAGATAGTCCATATATTGCAATATTATGCTAGCCTACCATATGCGGGTGTGGCTGTGTTCACATTGGTTGTGGTAATGCACTGTCACACAGATGTATCTTACCCTGTGTTGTGACATGGCTGTTGAGCCTGCTATATATGCAAGTATATGCGCATTCCCCCATACAAGATGTAGGCCAGTGTTGAGCCAGTCTGCCTGTAGCCTGCACAGTGCATTGTTACATGCCTAGCAGCGTACTGTACTTAACCAGTGGGATATCATGTGCAGATACTTGCCAGATGTACTGCTGCCAGGCATCCCTTAAATGTCAGGTATGTCAGACAGACCAGGGGGGTGCTGTGCAGATGTATGTCAATATCTAGTGGGTAGTATGTGTCCATTGCACCCCTGTACTAGCAGTCATTATCTGTCAAGCCAGACAGGAGTGTGTGACTCCAACACCTATGGTGCCAAATGTATACTAGTCATTACATGTTATACCCATCTACATGGCTGTTTACATCCATATTGTCAGGCCCGGTACACATGTGATGCACTAAAGGAATATGTGCATACCTCCGGACTGTACAGGGTGTGTCCTAAGTTCTATATAAAGTGGCTAATATCTCTGCTGCACTCCACAGGAGCATGACATGCTAGCAGCGGTACTTTACAATGATGTCCATAGTCTGTCAGTAGCCAATGGCACACATGTTATAAGCAGATGTCAGCATCCACACACACCATGTCTGTGAAGACAATCCCAATGACAGTAGCAACAGGCTAGTAATGTACCTGCTATGCATACCTGACATACCCTTGTACTACAACATTGTGCCTGTAGGGGCTGGGGTACAGCTACACTCCATGTTCAGGACATATGGTGGAAATATATGTACACATACCAATCCAGATAGCCATATATATATATATATATATATATATATATATATATATATATATGTATATATATATATATATATATATATATATATATATATATATATGACACGTGTACTACACTGAATTACCATTGTCATGGCAAGCACACACTATAAATCCCTACAGCATGTGGCCATGGTCCCTTCACATTTCCTGTGTGACAGACATCCGCCCTGTGTGTGAGCATTAGTGATGCAGGCAGCAGGTAGCAATACCTCTCACAGGAGAACATGCACACTCAAAGTGGACACATTTGTAGGAGGTTCAGGAACTACAGACAGACTGTGGGTAGAGTTGTGTAATGCTTTGTATAGTACTGGTGTTACAGGGTGTGTGTGTGTGTGTGTGTGTGTGTGTGTGTGTGTGTGTGTCTGTTCATACTAGTGTACCTTGGAATGCAGTCTGTCTGCATAGGTCACTACTGTGGGCCTACCTCTTGCTGGGCAGAGGTATGCACATCATGTGATGTCCGTCCACCACACAAGCCCTATGTCAGATATGACACTGGCAGCATGTGTGTTGCATGCTACCGGTACATGGCTACATCCATGTCTATATCTAAACTCTATTCCCTGACTAAGGGTATGTTGCAGACTATCCTGTAACACCAGCACATTGCTTAGTGTATGGCAACAGTGTTCCACATATATGCCTGTGTTCCAGCCTCTGTCCCCCATCTACATACCAAGCCCTGCACATTTGTCATGCTGTCAGAGGTTGTGCTGTAGTGGGCTGTGAGTATATCACATTGCCATTGCAGTCATTAGTACACTGCAGTTGTATCCCCCGCACATACACTGGGGCTGGGGCCATATATGCGTGGGCGCCACCTACATAACATATGTGCGCCCTTATGCACTACAGAGGCCAGTGTATGTAACAGTGGTTTATGGTCTTGCATTATTGGGTCCAGGTGGGGAGCACCATGAAAGACCTAGGCTGTTACAAATGTGGGGGTATCAGGTTGAGTTGCCACAAGGTATGTGGATGTACAGTACCGTATACTCCACCTCTATTGCAACTACTAACATGCCTTAGGTTACTGCAAGCCTACTGCCCCCTGCAATACAGACTGTTCTGTGCGTTATGCCTTGATATGTTCCAGGTACAACCCATTGGATCACACAATGTCTTTACCTCCTATGGAGATTGTACAGAGTGTAGTTAGAGGCTGCTGAACTACACACCTGCAGTACATACTGTTGATTGTGTGGTATCCTGTAGCCCAGTCTGTCGGCACTATTGTACATTCTGCAGGGCTTGGCTTGGACTGCAACAGTTGTGAACCTTTCCAGACTACTGTGTAAGTGTAACTGTTTCACAGTTGCAGTGCTCTGTTTATATGGTTGTCAGTATTGGAACAGCTATATGATATAGCATATAGGACCGTTATGGTACACAATTAAAGGAGTCTCATTTCTGCAAACCTGTGTGTGTGTGGTGTCTGTACTATGACCTTTCTATGGGTATATGTTGCAGGCAATGATTGACATTTGTATGTTTAGCCCATACAGTGTCCAGTTGTTCAGGTGTTAATTGCAGGCATATTGGCTGTTCCATACTGTGTGCACCTCTTACATATGTATCAGCCTGTACATATAGCTGCATGTGTATGTGTAGTCACATGTATACATATATATATATATATATATATATATATATATATATATATATATAGATATATATATATATATATATATATATATATATATATATATATATATAGATATATATCTGTATCAGCATATATGTGTATGTGTATCGGTATCCTGGGGACGTCGACGGCTTCCACATATTACATGTCCTGTGGGAGGCGGACTGTACTTGGTAGTGTATAGCAGGGCACATGTGTTTGGCTGTTGGTGGATGCCTATTCGTACAAGACGTATAGTGTGTGTGGGGCCTCTCAACCCCATTAATGGTGCATGTGGACATTGGTGTATTTGTCAGTCTGCAATTGCTATCTACAGATGTATGGCCATATATACCTATATAGATATAGTAACCTGCTAACAGATATATAGGTATATGTGCATAGATAGCAATATATATGTATATAGAGGTAGTAAAACAACATATATATTTGAATACATGTGTATCTATACATATAGGGGTAGGTTGTATCTGTTAAGTTTGCACTATAGTTACACACGCAGACATCTAGATGTTGGTAAACATTCTCTGCACTGTTGCATGACAGGTCTGGCTGATATGTGTCTGAAACATTGAATATCTGTGTACCTGTAATGGCTTAGTGATACATCGGTTTGCCTAGGGTGTGCAGGGTCCTTGGTTTGAGCCTTGCCAGAGTTGTTTAATTTCTTTCTGGCCAGAACACGTCCCATTGGATAGAGAGTGATTAAGGCACCGTAAAGCAGTTGTAAGCAGGTTTGTGTTCTGCCCAGCAACAAAGTAAACAGATCCTGCAAGGCTCATAACCAGGACCCTGCACATCATACACAAAGTAATTTACCACTAAGCCACGGCAGATATGCATAATCATAATGTGTCCACATAGATATCATCCAGGGCAGGTATACAACACTACAGGGAATGTATTCCACCATGTAGATGTATTTGTGTGTGTATATATATTAGGTTCATAGGTTCATAGGTTCATACTAGGCTATCTGCCCTGGGGCAATTATAAGCCTAGCCTGACTTTGTTTGGCTTATGCCACCCCTTGATTTGAGTATACTGTGCCCTTTTTAAGGTTTAGTTTGCTGTGCCTCTGTCTAATAGTGACACGGAAGTAATCTCCGGGACAAACCTACAATCCCTCATCCACTCATCAAGATTCTTCTTGAAGAGATTCAGTGAGGTGCTCTGCCTAACATGAATTGGAATTCTATTCCAGAGTGAAGGGAGCCTCTGGGTTATGAATCTGTCCCTCCAGCAAGTTCTATTTATTTCAGTGCTGAGGTTCAAGTCCCTCGAGCGTGTGGCTCTAAGGGATTTAGATTTACTGAGGTGGAGCATGTCCATTAATTCTGGATTGGACATTGCTTTATATGTCAGGCATAGATCACCTCAAAGTAGGTGGTATGCAACTGAGTAGAGCTGGAGTTTTTTTAACCGAGCAGCATATGGCATCTGTTTGAGTCCCTTGATCCTCTTGGTGAGGTACTTTTGGGGTCTTTCTAATTGCTGCAGGTGTCGGGTAAGGTACATCCCAAAAGGGGCATTGTATTCTATGATGGGCCTGATGAGGGATGAATAAAGGGGCACGATTACCTCTCTTGATCTAGAGGTGAATCCTTTCATGATGAGGTGGGCTATGTAAAAGGTCTTTCTAACCACTTTGGCGATGTGGTCGTCAAAGGAGAGATTGCTATCAACTTGGATCCCCAGATCCCTAGTTTCTTTCTCTGTACTTAATGGGTTACCGCCTATGTGGTAATTTGTGGGCACATTGTTTTTGCCAAAGGGTATGACTATACACTTTTTGGCATTTAGCTTTAGACCATGGCTCTGGCACCAGTTATCCATCTCTGTGAGACCTTTTTGAAGAATGTTTGTGTCAGCTGGAGAGTTGATTATGGCACCTAGTTTGCAGTCGTCTGCGAACTTGGTGAGCCATAGTCCTCCCACATTGGCCTGTACCTCGGAAAAGTATATACCAAACAAGAGCGGTCCCAGGACAGAACCTTGTGGGATGCCACTTGTGACCGGTTTTGAGTCTGACATGGCTCCAGCAACTCTCACTCTGTGGGTTCTGTCTTTGAGCCAGTTTGCGACCCATCTTGTGACATAGGGGTTTATATTTAAGCTGGATAGCTTATCTATGATGCCCGAGTGGGGTATTGTGTCAAATGCCTTTGCTAGGTCCAGATAGGCTGTGTGGACTACCTTCCCTTCATCTATGGCTTAGATGACTGTTTTGAAGAAGTCAACCAGGTTCAAAAGGCAGGATCTGCCCTTGACGAAGCTGAACTGGATAGGATCTAGTGTCTGTTGGTCCCCAATGTCTTTGTTTATAAGCTCCATGATGATCCTCTCCATAGCCTTGCAGACTAAGCTAGTCAGGCTTATGGGGCAATAGTTTCCAGGGTCTGTAGAGGCTCCACCTTTGTGGAGTGGGACCACTGTTGCTGTATGCCATTCTGTGGGCATATATCCTGTAGTGAGGCTGAGATTGTACAGCTGTTTTATTTGAGGGATTAGTTCTTCTTGGAGTTCATGTAGGACACAACCCGGGACGCCATCTGGTCCCATGGAAGCAGTGTATTTTGCTTTGGAGAGGGCAGCCTTCACCTGAGCATCAGAGATGTTTGGGAGGCAGCCCTCTGCTGGGATAGATACTTGCTCTTTTTTTTGGGGGGGAGGGGGTGGATAAGTTTGCACTGAACCTGTCTGCCAGGATATTGGCGATGTCTGTGGGTTCAGTGTATTTTTTGTCGTTCAAAATCAACTCAGAACAAGTCTGGGAGTTGCATCCCAGGTTCCTAACATAACTGAAAAAAGCCTTATGATTGTCTTTAGAGTCCTGAGCAATTTTTCTCTCGAAGCTGGCCTTGGAGGATTTTATGAGGGATCATAATTTTTTGCTAGTACTGATCAGAGATGCCTTCCCTATTAGGGATTTTGCTCTATCATGTAGTATCTTCCTCCTTCTGTTGTACAGTTTATTTATGGCTGGGGTCCACCAGACTGGACGCCTGCCTTTGGATGTTTGGGTTTTGGTTTTGTTTGGGATAGCATGATCCATGCATTCCTGGAGATGTCTGTAGAATGCGTTTATATAGGATTCTGCAGTTTGGGCCGTAGTTTCCACTGGCTCTGGGGCCTTGAAGAATTCCACTTCGGTTTTGAGAAGTTTTTCACTGTGGTTTTCTGGGCTGGGGGTGGGGTCAGGATGTGGACATCCAGTGAAATTAATTTATGGTCTGATCTTAGCAATGAGGGATATACTTCAGGTGTGGAGCATAGAGTCCCCATGTTGGTAATGATCAGGTCTAGTATGTTATCCCCTCTTGTGGCAGTGGTGACTAGTTGTTCCATAGCATTTGAGTTTATAATTTCCAGGAACCTTTGGGCTAAGGTGCTGGGGCTTGAGTAGTGCTCCCAGTCTATGTTTGGGTAGTTGAAGTCGCCCAGTATAATGGTGTTCGGAGAGATCTTCATGTTCTCCAATGTTTTCAGGAAAGCCGAGTGGAATTCCTGACTTTGAGAGGGTGGTCTGTAGGATGCTATAAACTGAAAAGCAGTCTTGCCCACTGTTAGTTGCACATGGATGGTCTCCGATATTTCGTACAATGCCACTAACCTGGAGGTGTGGATATCCTTGATAAATATGGAAACTCCCCCTCCTTTTGTGGTTCGGTTCAGGTTTTGGGGCCGAAAAGCATGATATGAGGTATAACCTGGTAGTGCTGGGGTGCTCTCTGGAGCCTTGAACCAGGTTTCTGTCACTGCACAGATATCGATGTTCTCCATACTGAGGAGAGCTTAGAGTGCGTGCATCTTGAGGTTAAGACTTCTGGCATTTAGCAGCATTACCCTTAGTTTCTTGTTTCTTGTGCTGTCTATGGAGGTGGGTTTGACTTTTGAGCCTTGCCTAAAAAAGGCACTATGGGGGTGGCAAGAGCCTTTGCCAATATCCGAAAGCCCAGTGGTGACAGGTGCAAGCCGTCCCTAGCGAAGCAACGTGGCTATAACATATCTAAATATGTAGATACAGGTATAGACAATATGTAGATACAGGTATAGACATATATATATATATATATATATATATATATATATATATATATATATATACACACACACACACACACACACACATGCCAATACATACAGATGTACATAGATATGCATACAGCCAACAATATATCTGTATATATCCACATGTCCACAGACAGACAGCACTAGGAATGCATATATGTTAGCATATATATGGCTCACCTTTCAAAGGGGGAATTCCATGTGTCCAGAGGCTGGTAGGGCTATAGTATGTTCCCAACATTGCACAATCCTGCAATACATGCATAGGATGTGCAATGTGCGAATGTCAGTATACATTCGCTCATTGCAGATTAGGCAATTTGGTTGCGCATGCCACTATAGTGGGGATGGGGAATAATTGCCTATCCCCACTATAGTGCACACTAGGGGTTCATATATCACAGTAGGGTGGTTGTCGGGGGCCCAGCCCCCCAGAGGGGGGTGCAGGGAGTCATGCACCCCACCAGTACGATATGTATTCCAACTTGCAGTTTGAGTGTCAGCGAAGGTGCCTGTAGAACTGCAGTTCTCTTCACTGTGGTGCCGTAAGAAATGATGGGTTAGTCCTTTCTGTTTGCAGATAGGGCCGTCCAAAGGAATGATTGTCCCCCTGTCAAAGGTGAACATATATATATCAATATAGGCATGTATGAACATACATCTATAGATGGAACTGGGAACATAACCACAACATATATGTCCACATGCACCATTGATGGGATTGAGAGACCCAAACAACATACATCTGGCATGGATAGGTATTCTCCCCCCCAGCCAAATAGATCTGGCCTGCAATACAATACCAACCTTAGCAGATTCCATAAGCAGGACCCTACACGACAAGGGCAGTACACATTAACAGTACTCCATCCCACCTGTAGGATGTAAGGCTGGTATTACTAACATATCATGCAGTACAGTCAAGTGACATGTCATGGTTGGGGGAACCCCCTGGGCAGGTGCAGTAAGTAGCTGGGATCCCTCATACAATCCAATAGCTCTACTCCTGACAATGGTTTCACCAATGTTGGCAAAGACATCCACAAACCCACCATGTCAGCTGGGAACTACCACCCGGTAGCTGGCTGACCGTGGTCTGCAGGGACATGGAACATACCATCAATGAACCCATGGCCAATGTCACTAGTTATCTCAACACACAGGACCCTGCCAATGTTAGACTTGTCAAAGGCAGAGAATACAACCTGAACCCCGTATACCTCCTCAACCCAATCATGACAGGTGTAGATGAGAGTTAGGATGTGCACAATGCCTATGTACATCATAGCAGGCTTTTGTACACCATCCTGCTTGTAGGAATGTGTGTAGTTGTTACAGGATCTACCTCCGTTCACAGGATATATTTCCACCAGGACTGCCTGGCATATGCCAACATACTACAGGCGCCATCCTGTGGGCATACAGTGCTTCACAGGTCATAGATGTGTCAATGCCCCCCTCCACTCTGTTGAGGTGTGCAGCACACTGGGGTTGTATAACTCACTGAGTGTGGCTGTTGTGGACATGACTGCCATAATTACAGTTACTGTTGCATCTATCACCCCGCATAGCTGTCTGTAATACTGTACAGTGTATGTAATCAGGTTGTTAGTTGTCTACACCATTCACAGTAGTTGAGCACTTCACACCCTCCTAAGGGTAGGGCTATGCCACCAGCGTTGGCACACACATGTTACTTAGATGAGGATCGCAGTGGAGTGGGGAGAGGGACATACACCCTGCTGTTAGTATGTTCAATGCCATCCACATTGCAAACTGCATATATACCACTGTGTGGTTGTGCCTATGTGTCTTGGTGGGATTACATGTGCAACAGATGTGCTACCTGCACGGGGATATACCTCATTGTTTACAGTCCTGTAACTGTACTGCATCCTAACCAAAGGCACTGTGTGTTGTACTCAGCCATGGCATGTGTACCACCCACTACACTCACTGGTGTCCACTGTAGAAGGCCTGCTGACACCACTACACTCCTCAGCCATATGATACATGGACAAACATAACACAATCTGAACAGATACTGGGGACAACAATATAGCATTGTTAATTAAAGCTAGGATGCATCATGGCTGCACAGCTACACCTTCCAAGATATCAGCATTTCACTTTACTGATGACAACATGCTACACATCATTCCATTTCTACACTGTTGTACAGTCATCCTGTGCATCAGAATCATGTTAGCCTGCCTCTGCATCAATGTTACGGATGTCAGGCAGTGGCACATGTATCATCATATGCACAGGGTGTGTTGTTGGTTTACCAGAGGCCTAGGCTGAGCCATACAATTGACAACATATTTGTGTGTGAGGGGGCTGAGTATTGTTATGGTTCACTGGTGATGTCCTGTGTGCAGGTATGTGGTTGCCCTAGGTTCGTTGTTTATGTATGTGTGTCTGCATGCACACAGTTCCTCCATGTGGATGCCCTATACAGGGAATTGTGGGACAGCTGCAGACTGTACTTGGCAGGGATTGCAGTTCACCATCTCCGGCCACAGACATGGGACCTGTGCCTGGCAGGGGTGCTACAGGCAGTATCAGGTACAGAGCCAGTCTGAGTACTGTCCCCTGGGTTTGACAGACATCCACTGGATCCAGGTCCCTCCTGGGACTGACCAGGGCTACTTGCATGTGGTCTGCTCTGACAGGTTGTGGACAGCCCCCCCCCCACAGTGCTGGGGCTGATACTGCCACTACGGGAGTGGCTGTGACTGTTTGAACGTCCACTTCAACCTCCAGCTGCTGGTGTTGCTGGCATATGTCCAGGTGGCCATTGCAACTGTCCCACCCTATCCTGATGCATGGACATGGCATTTTGGATGAGTTTCAATATCTCACCCCACCATCTATCCATGACCTTGGTGCAATTACAGATGGCACCCGCTAGGTCACAGATGCTGTCAGTGACAGAGGTGTGATGAGCCCTCTGCACCCTTAGACCCTGCCTGGTGTACCATTCCATTTGTGCCTGTGCTTCCATGACAGTCTGGAACATGTGTGTGGTTGAAATAGGGGTTGCACCTCTGCCAGGTGCATGATGTCCAGCAGTGCCCCTATGAGCACCCCTGCACATCTGCCTATGTGATACCCCACCAGACATCTGGCTATGGCTGCTGTGTCCTGATACATGTGCCATAGATACCACACTGTCCTGGCCCATGCCAACCGTAGGCTGTCTCTCAGCTAGGGTCAATGGTGATGAGGTGTTTAGAGGCAGTGTGACTGTGTGCATGGATAGTGTGGATATGTGTGGGTTGTCAATTGGTGGCCCAGCTGCAGCCCCTGATGACCGTTCCTGTGCCTCAACACACCTATCTTCATGGTTACTGTCTGTATCAGTGACATCAGATTCCCTGTGGGGAGGACCCAGCCCCACCTCGCCGCCTGTGAGGGGAAAACAGGGAACAGACTGCAAGACCTGTACAACACCACTAAGCAGTAAATACACACACACACACACACACACACACACACACACACACACACACACACACACACACACACACGTGTGCAGACATGGCCACACACACAAACATACACACATGCAGTCGACATACATGGCAACCCATATACTACACCAGACAGCACCTACAGACAGCTCCTGCAACCCCATAACATGCACAATAGCAGGCGATGGTGCAGTACAGTATTACACACATACCTGTGAATGCACACGTCAGCATGCAGGACATGTGGGGTTGAACAGCATGCAGTGCAACTGTAGTCAATCCCCATTACCAACATTATACATGGTTGTGATGCATGGTTTCTGTCTGTAGGTGATGGCCCTCCCCCTGGAACCCACTGCACCCATGTCAAAAGCATTGCTCTGCATCCGTTCAGCACCCTGGCATGTACTGTTCACCATACCTCATGGGTGTGCACACCATTG
Organism: Protopterus annectens; assembly: GCF_019279795.1. Classification (NCBI taxonomy): domain Eukaryota; kingdom Metazoa; phylum Chordata; order Ceratodontiformes; family Protopteridae; genus Protopterus; species Protopterus annectens. The sequence continues at coordinate 1,246,908,009 of NC_056725.1, forward strand.
CAGGACGTGACTCTGTGTGTCAGGTGTGTTTCGGTTGCTGCTCACAGCCTCTGTGTGTTCCTGGATCACGTGTGGACATGTGTTAGGTGACTGCTTGATGTGTATTCACATAAGTCATCATCAGTGGTGCATTTATGAGTGGTAGATTATCATTAGACAAACCACACAGACATTGTACTGTACCTATGGTGAGTGTAGAGACCATTATTGACCATGATTGGGCCCTGGCTGATGTTGCCTGTGGTACACAGAGGTTCATAGGTGGGTACTGTTCAATTGGTCCTGGGGCCTACACATGACTAGTCACAGGGGTTCCCTGCCATGCACCACCCACTAATGTTATTCCCCTGTCAGGCTGTGGCACACACTTGCTACCCAGGGTGTATCCCCCATTCTTCATCCAATTGGCAAGTGTTCCTTTCAAGAGGGTCAATGAGTAGCATTGCCTGACATGTGTGGGTAGTCCATTCCAGAGTGTGGTGATTCCCCAGGACAGGGCCCTAGCCCTCCAGTATGTTCTGTGTAATGTGTTGATTAGGTTTAGGACCCCGGAGCATGTGTTAGTGGAGGGAGTGGGATGTCATTATATGTAACATGTTCAACTGCTCTGTGTATGACATAGCTGTGTATGTTGGGCAGATGTCAGCGGTGCCTGGGCAATGTGCACTGGAGTGTAGCCATAGTTGTCTGAGATGGACTGTGTATTGCATGTGTTTGAGGCTGGTAATCCCATGAGTGAGGTGTGTGCTGTGTCAGTGCACATGTACAGCATGCATTATGCGTAGTTGTGTTAGATGTTTACATGGCCTACACCTTAGGTATAACATGCACAGTGAATTGCCAAGCATAACTTTAAACCATACTCACCGACATCCAGCCGCTGCCTTGCTGGTATCCCAGAGGTACCTCCAATGACATGCGATAGAGTTGATGTCAGTGGCTACAGCTGCCACATTGCTACAGGGTGGCTGCAATATTACAGTACAACAACAGCTGAAGGCCGCAGTACTACAGTTTATACATTACTGCTTATCGATACTACACAGCAACATACCCCACACCTCACACATGCGTGGTCTACCTGTACAGATGCATACAATACGGCAGTCTACTGATATGCCCTGGAACCTTACCTGCATGCTCAATGTGTGGTGTATGAGTAACACCCACCTCCATGACCATATATGTCTGGACCTCTTGCAAGCAGGCAGGTGCTACCAGGCTGATGAGCAGCTCCTCCACTCTGGTGAGAGGGGGTGGATGTTATGGCCCCCCTGTTGTGAGGTGGTCACCCCGCATGGCAGTGGCATGATGTCGTACTTGCCGGAGAAGGTCACTACAATGGTGGTGGACCTGCTCATAGGTTTGGCTTGCAACCCCACCTCATTCACCCTGCGGACCACATCAGTCCACATGGCTGTTCTGTCCTGCTGGTCTATGCTTGTCCATGAGAAGAGCAGATTATAGTTGTGGATCATGCTGGTGATGATGATCTCCTCCTCAGCGGCACTGTATGCAGGGTTTCTCAGATGTGCCATACTCCCTGTAAGACATAATGATGGAAATATGTCTGAGCAACTCATATGTCAAGTTTACCATAATACAATACACATATCAGTCTCCTGCCACCATATCAGCTCCAACATAATGTTCACACTACACTACTGGTATGTGTCTGGTATGTGTACCATTGGGCAATATATTGTATTGTACAACACCTTCTGCTATGTGGTTATAGACATGCTCCCTATGGAGACACTAGAGTTGCAGGGCTGTTACAGGGTATTTCACCTGCATGCCATGTCACTGCCACTATGTTTCCACATATGCATGTGGTAGGCCTGCTATGTGATTGCTACACATCTGCCATTCTGTAGTATTGGGGATATCTATGTTCATAGGTTCATAGGTTCATAGATTACTACTAAGCTAACTGCCCTTGCGAGCCATTTTAAGCCCAGCCAATTATCCCTTGTGAGACTCAAACCCTGCACCTTGTGTTTGTAAGGCAAACACCTTAACCATTAGGTCATTCTCCCTCCTATGCATGCTGCTGGACATGTTCTGGGATTGTGTGAAGTATTACAGCCCACATATGTTCCATGACAGTTACACACCAGTAAGTGTAGGGGTTATTTGCCAGCAGAAACACCACTCCAACCTAATGTACACATGTTACCAGTCCACATCACATCCATGGCCCACCATGGACTCATTTCCTACTGTTTCATCACTACTTTCATGTGGAACCACCTCAGGGGATGGTGTCCCCCCCCATGGAGCACACACAGACGTGTCTGTCACCCAGGTAGGTCACGGGTATTGGGCATATGGAGGTCCACAGTGACATGGGGTATGAGCTAAATCACCTGGAGGCATGCAATACACATACACACTGTTCAACATGCATGTCCCTCCTGCCCAGCACAAAGCCCAGGCACTTTATGTCCATGTAGATGCTGTTGTGACTGTCCATGCGTGGCCACCATGTTCCCTTTGTTCTCATTTGGGGGCTCAATGGCCTCCACATTCCAAATGCAACTACCAGTCCACAGTGTTTAACCAATACATGTGCCATATACCAACCCTGTATGCTGTCTTGTTTGTCATCCAACCAGACCTACATACCAATACGTGCCTAATACCCTTCACCAACATATCTACCCCACCATCCCATACAATTGCAATGTGTTCCCAACATGGGTTACACACCTCACTCCACACTCCATCTTGCAGCCATGTACTGGTGTGTAAGTATGTTGTGTATTGATGTGTGATGTTCTCTCACACATGCCATGGCAGGGAAAATGTATTGCCATGTATATATATTTTTATATCTACACACACACACACACACACACACACACACACACACACACACACACACATATGTATGTATATATATACATATATATATATATATATATATATATATGTGTGTGTATATGTATGTACCTAGATATATAGCTATCTCTCTCTCTCTCTCTCTCTATATATATATATATATATATATATATATGTCTCTCTCTCTCTCTCTCTCTCTATATATATATATATATATATATATATATATATATGTCGACATACACAAACACATATATCTGTCTGTATACACACACACACACACACACACACACACACACACACACACACACACATATATATATATGTATATATATATATATATATATATATATATATATATATATATATATATATATATATATATATACATATCTGCATATATGTATAGATATCATTTTGTGTTGTTGATATACCTATATACATATATAACTGTCTGAGGTTCTGTACACATACACAGCTGTGAATATGTATCACACATATATGCATCTGTATGTGGGGTGTGTACGAACATCTGGACCACACTCATGTACCCTCTTTACTTCACAGCTAAACTGTTCTGCCTTGCTGCAACACAGACAGGTGTCACATGTGAACACAGACTAATGTTATGGGGGTATATATGGTGACAAACTTTAGATAAGCATATTATACTGCTATGGCAGTTTGGGCATGCTATGCTACACTCTAACATGACTGTCCTGCAGGTGGTGTGGTCTCTCACCCATGTGTCTATCATGGTGGTATTAATACCCCCACCAGCCATTGGCCACAGTAATTTACAGAATACAGATATCATGGGTCACGTCCTTGCCATTCACTGCTGGTCTGCACTTTTGACAGGTATGTCCCACTGCCCCACAGGGGCTAATGCTACTGTCCTGTGCAGTTGTTGAGCACAACATCATTACAGGAACATGTACTGATGGCACATATACATCCTTTCACAGTATACATCCTATTAATGTATGCCATAGTCTACATGCCAGTAAATGCATATCTGTTTCACATACCTGTTATGTTTTCCACTGTAACACAACCCTGAATTTTTTTAATTTTACTGACGTTTTCTTCTTTCTTCTCTCTCTCTTTCTCTCTCTCTCTCTCACTCAGTCTCTCCAGTAGAGTGATTGAGCTGGTTTGAATAGATTGCAGCATGCTTTTGTTGGTATTGCACATGATCAGGTGGTGGCGTCTGCACCCAGTCAGTGTCCACCAGTTGCTAATTGCATGCAGCCTGCTGTGTAGTACTTCAGATAACCACTGTCATGGCAACCCTGTACTATAAATTGCTGCCTTCTGTGGGCGTTGTCCCTTTACCTTTACAGTATGGAAGACATCCTTCCTGTATGTGGACATCAGTGTTACAGACAGCAGGTAGCAATGCCTCTTACAGCAGAACCTGCAGACACAGGCCATATCCACATTTGGGTAAGGTTCCAGACCTACAGACAGTGTGAGCAGTGTTGTTGTGTGCATTGTATCTTGCTGTTGTTACAGGGTTTCTGTGTACATGGTACTATTTCATGGAATGTTGTCTGTCTGCATAGCTCTCAACTGTGGGCCTATCCATATTATACCAGGGTGATTGGCTGTTAGGTTTTGTCTGTGCACCACACTGGTATTGTCCCACATATATCTGTGTCATTCTGTCTGTTGAGTGCTATCAGTACATGGTTACATCCATTCATATTTCAATGTCGTATCCCTGCATAAGGGTATGCTGCAACAAATCCTGTAACACCAGCATTTTCAGGGTGTGCAACAGCAATAATGCAAATATGGCCCTATGTTCCTGCCTCTGTCCTCCACATTTATGCCAGTCTTTGTCCTGCTGTGATACAGGAAGGGTTGTTAGGTAATGGCCTATCATTATTTACCACTAGCATTACTGCTATCATCCCAGTCATGTCATGGACTCTCACACCAACCGTTGGGCCATGTCCATATATATGGGGGCAACAGCTGGTGAACACATTTGTGCCCTTGTACATTCCTGAGGTAAGTGTGTGGTTCACGGTGTTCCTTGCCCTTGTACAGCCTTTTATGGGGGGGTGGGTTCTATGTCATTAACCTAGGCTATGGCACTTTTCCAGTGATATAACTGTTAAGACAAGGGTCATTCAGTGTGATAGTGAGGTGTTAGGTTAAGCAATGATATGTACAGGATACTGTGGCATTGACACAAGTGCTACCTTTCCCCCTAGTACTTGACTACAGAGTGTAATTGGAGTCTGCTGAACTACATTTGTAATTGTTGATTGTTACGTATGCTGAAGGCAAATCCTCTTCCTATTGTTGTACTAATTGAAGGCCTTGGCGTAGACAGCATAGTATGGTATATATACACATTGCTTGCATCTACTGTTTTGTGGGGCCTTGCAATCATGCCTGATTACATATTTCAAACCTTATGTGGTGTCAGTACTGGCATACATTATTGTATAGTATAGGAATACAGGTTATCTGTGTATGCATGCCTGTGTCTTGTGTCATGTCCTTTGATTTGTGGGAGGGTATATGTTCAATGTCAGTATTCTCATTTCTGAGAATGGTTGCCACACTACACATTTCACAGGTGCCAGTTGAGAGGCTTGTGGCTGAGGGATATACTTTGCACCCAGTACTTCCACACTACTTCTACATATGTATGGCTACTGATACCTTTAGTGTGTGTATATGTGTATGTACCTATAGATATATACATCTGTGTGTATATATATATATATATATATATATATATATATATATATATATATATATATATATATATATATATATATGTATATATATACATATATAAATACATACATATGAACATATGTATGTATCTATATACAAGTGCTGTTTTATGTTTATTTGTGAGTCATACATTAATATATATATCTACATATAGCTGTCTATCTGTCTGCATTTACAGATATATCTGTCCATATGTCCATGCATGTTTGGTTCATATTTTAGCCTGTTCCTCATTCACTTGGCAATTGTCATGGATGATCACAGCACTGAAGTCAGTAACTAGTGGCAACACTTTTGTGTTTCAGACTTCATCTCCTTTTACATATGTGTTCTAATACATATAACTGTGTATCTAGCAACAATTTGAGTGTAACAGAGCATTAGTTGACATATATCCCTATTTGTACCCACAGTGTGGAATACTTTGTCCAGACTTCTTGCATTAACGGATTATTTAGTGTCATAATAATACATTACCTGTACTGTTAACTGATTGAGCTGCAGGGTATGTTTGTGCAAACTTCAGGTTTTGTATATCTGCCATGGTTTAGTGGTACATCACTTTGTGTATTAAGTGCATGATCCTGGGTTCGAGCCTGGAGAGACAGTTTATTTTGTTGCTGAGCAGAACAAGGGCTGTTGGCTACAGAGTGATTGAGGCTCTCTTAAGCAGTTGTAAGCAAGGTTGCGTGGGTTTGCGTGGAGCTAAACAATGCCTTCACAGGTTAAGCAATTCAGCAGGTAGCTGACTATAAGAAACTGTAACCTGACTTTAGCAGTGCTTACCCCTGCACAAACACACTTAAACACACTTACTACTGCTTATTTGTGCTTAAACCTGCTTACTACTGCCTAAATACATTATGACACTGACACTTCACATGTGCATTTCATGCAGTACTCCATTTCACATTTAAATGATATCATGTAGGTTTTACAGCAAAAAGATGTACAAATATTTTCATATACAGCTTTTCACATGGAAAATAATATGTGCTGCAGTGGGACTCAAACCGGGAGTGCCTGTTTGTTACCGCTACACTATTGCTGTGCTGCTTCATTTGCATATATACCCATATACCCATGGATCCTAGTTCCCCAATCACCCACCCCAACATATCACTGACACATCATTCGTCCATTCTCCAGTTGGAAACACGGTGTATCCACACCACTACACATTGGCCACTCCCTACTCCTCTGGCCCCATCCCATGGGTTGACTCAATCCAAGTATCCTCAGACATCCCAACCTTTTAGTCCACAAATGTTGGTGACATGAGTGACCACTAGGACACTATTCCCAATGTTTAGGTTGCCCTACCTGGGACACATATGTCTTTATTTCATGATTAGACTCTATACTTCATTACTTCATTACTCCAGTTAACAAGACACTAAAATAAATTGATAACTAAGACTATATGATAACGCACACGTTACATATGTAAACCAATGATGTACGAGTTCAGCAACATTATATTACAAATATGACCGGTTTAGTGATTGGCGTTGATGTAGCCGGCAAATCACAGGAATGATTCAAATATTTCATAATGGGAAAGTCCTCACATTTTATTCTTTTCAGAACAGCACTAACTTCAAAACTAAATACACAACTCTGAATTATTGCAGATTCGTCCCTTCCCTCTATCTTCTCGTAACTCTAATACTATAGTACTGCAATAAACAATGGAAACAAAACAACAGCTTATTTTGCCTTGGAAGTTTATATCCCAGCAGAATTGTGGAAATGTCGCAAAGACATAAATATATATATATATATATATATATAGATGACAACCATTTCATGACAGTCTAAGTAAGGCTTGCACTGTTACAAAGGCCATGTATTTGGCATGAAACAGAGTTGGGATATATAAGCCACAGTGCAGAGAAGGGGGTCACCGTCTTTTCTGTATTGGACTATGAATAAATGTTTATTTAACATCTGTTAACTGAGTATGCAGACTGTTCCAATGAGGCAGGACTCCATTCAGTCATGACTTGAGCCTTAGAGGCCAAACAACACAACTAAACATACATGAGAATCATAACTCTCAACCTCTTAATGTAAGAAGTCTAGCCAAAGCCTAATATAATTGGGGGTGGGGGGTCAAAGATTGGGACATACTGGGATCAATTCAATAGCTCTGCTTGACAGAAACCCAGCAAATTGATCAATGGGGCGGCGTGAGCTGACACACCTTGCCAAGGCTTATAAATGCCCTTCGCCAGATAGCCTAGTACCTACCTATGAACCTCTTACATGTATGGTTATGCACAACCTATTATTCTATCTACTGTCGAGGTTTGTAGGGGCACTTTCATGTTATTTATGTCTGCAAAAGGAATGAATGTGGTACAGGGAATGTACTTCTACATATAGATATATGTATGTGTGTATACATATATATTTTTATAACAAACTCGCTGACCTCCACGAGGCGGTCCAGTTAGCACCAGGCCATCCAACCCTGACACTCCTGAATCCATATGTCATACCCATGGTTCCTCCACCCCACCTGAGTTCCACATACACACCAACCATCCATTCTCCAGTTGCTATCCCAGGCATAACACACCTCCACACATTGTCCTCTCCCCAGCATTAGGGACCCTACACATATGTTGTCTTCACCCATGTATCATTAGGCTCTCCAAACCTTTTAGTCCTTGAACATACCTGCCCTGGCTTGTGTACTGGTCGGAAGTCCAAACAACCCACACTTTTTGGCTAGTCCCACCAGGGACTACCCTGTAATTGTTTGTAAGGTAGACTTAGCAGGTGGACAATGTTACTCCCACTGGTAGTATCCTGCCTGTGGTTGAGAAGCAATGATTTGCTCACCCCTGCCCAGCTTGACATGACATAAGATGACAGCACAACATAATACAGATGTTGCTGTTGTTTTCCTTCTCGTTCTTTTTGTTTGCTTTATTGTCACGACGTTCATTCTTCATATATATATATATATATATATATATATATATATATATATATATATATATATATATATTATATCTGTACATACACACGCACATATATCTACATAATTCTATACATTTCCTATACTGTTGGATGCGTGTGGTGGATGATGTGCTTGTGATCACAGCAGCTGAATGTGTATCCGCCATGGCTTAGTGGAACTCATGTCAACTACAGTGTGCAGGGTCAGGGGTTTGCAACCAGGCAGTGCAGATTATTTTGTTAATGGCCACAACAACAGCTGTTGGCTACAGGGTGACTAAGGCACTGTAGAACATTTGTAGGTGGGTATGCGCTTGTTTGCGTGAAGCACAGCATTACTAACCACTGGTTGTGGCATCTTGCACTCAGTTAGCCTCTACATTGCTTCACCAGTGTGGTACTCTTATACCTATGGCCAAACAGGCTTACACCCGCTTGCTTCCACATACACATGTGCGACGTCATGCATTTTGTTCACATCTGTCAACCGGGACAGTCAGGCTGTATGCTTGTCCATTGTCAGCGGTGGCCCGGGGTATAGAGCTCTACATTGACCCCAGCTACATATCCCAATTAATACTGGGGTGTTCACATTCATAAAGGGTTACAGACATAACATAGCTTTGTCCCCCATTAATCATGCTTAGTTTACATTGAACTGTCAGTATTATCCATGCTTAGGTCAGGTTTACATGTCAGGTATGACTGTTGACAAAGGTCGGTTTAAGGTGAGGTAGGATTCCTGTTTCACAGGTCTGGGTAGGTTACATGCAGGTACTGGGGTAGGTGTAGTTATTCCATACCTGTGTGGTACAGTAGAGGCGAAGAGCTAGGGAGCAGGCAGGTAGGTAGTGGGGATGTCATTGTAACTGCATAGTAGCCCGTAGATATAATTGGATGGGGAGCAATAGGGAAGGTATGTCGGATGTTGGGATTTGTATGCGAGGCAGGACAAGAGGTGTCAGTATCACTAGTTGATGTAGTGATATAGAGTGTGAGGTGGGGGGGGTTGAAAGGTGGTGAGTCTGTGCTGCTCCAGGTGTTCTTGTGGTGTTCCTTCATGTGTTAGTTACATGTGTCCTGTGGGACAGCTATGATATTACATGTGGCTTGGGTTCCAGATGCTGGCAATATAGTAGGGGAAGAGGGTGTCACCTACATGTACCCGTAGACATTAATAGAAATGGAACAGGGGCTGATAGGTACATGGTGAGCATGGGGCACAAAGGGGGTTGTTAGTAGGGGGATTATCCAGGGATGTGCAGGATGGCTGCAGGGAAGGTCCTCAGCTGGCCATGTTGTCTACAACAACAGCTGTGCATATGCACTTCATTTGATGTTTGCGTCAAACACTCATACCCCTGGGTGGTAGTGAGGACTACAATAATAACTTGTGATGCCTATTACATCATTTTACATGCCTACAGTGGGGTGTTGTGACCATGTGTTCGTAGGTGTTGTGTAGTGGGTTATGCAACAACACATATGGTTATACCATACTTAGCCATGTAAACTGGACTGTGCTGCGGTGGGACGCATATTGGGAATGGCTGCCTGTTAGGCATAAACATGCCTGTCAACTGTACAGAATCCACGGCCTGTCAAGAGTTTGCTTCATACTATTGGTATGTTCCTCTTACAATCGGCTCCTGTCTGGCAAATACCTGGGAATGGACATCATTAAATACAGACAAGTAATTGGGTTTAGGACCCCACATCCTTCAGCCGAGTCATGCTAATGCATAACCTATTATTCTATCAGCTTTCTAAGGTTGTAAGTAGAATATGTGCTTTCTGTCCCTATTTGTTCCTCCAACGGTTTAGGTTCTGTCCAGTGGTTTTGCTCTTAGGGGTTGAGAGGTATGGGCATACGCTCTGCCCAATTCGCAATATTACTTACATCCCTGGGGTGGTCCTAATACAACTGCACCAGCCAGCACCTGCACGCCTAGATCCATAATTGCATACCCATAGTTCCCCCACCTGCTCCTCCTCTACAGCACTCATCCTTACTGTGGGTGCAGGTGGGGTCGAACCACACTACTACACACTGCCCACTCTCCACTTGTCAGGACCCATGTCATACATTGTGTCGACCCATGGGTCATCAGGCTTGCACAACCTACTGGTCCGGGTACGTATATGGTTGGATGAATCATTACAGGGACTGACTCCAATGATCATTCATTTTTGGGGTTTCCCACAAGGTACATTGATGTCTTTGTTTCAAGATTAGACTTGGCAGGTCTCTCCCACTGGTAGTATCCTGCCTGTGGTCTGGGAAGCAGTGGTGTGTTTACTTGTATCATGTGTTTGTATGTTTCACCTATCTAGGTGGGGGTGGTTGCTGCTACGTGTTAAACATTTGTTGTTTGGACCCCTCACCCCCATTTGCACGACCTGTGAACATATGTAATTTGTGACTGCTGTATCATATCCTAGCTATTTACATGTGTATATTTACACACACATCCCTGGGGCTGTCCGTATAGACCCACATCAGCCAACACTTGCATACCTAGACCAATAACTAGCTACCCATAGTTCCCCCACCCACACCTCCTCTACAGCACCCATCCTTACTCTGGGCGCAGGTCGGGTCTGAACACACCACTACACGCTGCCCACTCTCCATTTCACGGGACCCATGTCGTACGTTGTCTCAACCCATGGGTCATCAGGATTTCCCACCCTTGTATTCCAGGTATGTACACACCCCAGCCAGAATGGTCGTCGCATCGGCTTCCTTTGGTTATATGTCAATTTTTGGGGCATCCCGCAAGGGACGCTCCTGTCTGTGTTCCAAGATTAGATTTCACAGGTGTACTCTGTACCCCCCCCCGGTTGTATCCTGCCTGTGGTCTGGGGAGCAGTGGACTATTTACATTGTCTGTGGGTTTGTGTGTATGTTTCCTCTGTCTGGCTGGGGGGGGGTCATGCTACATGTTACATGTTTCTTGCTTGGGCTCCCCACTTCCATTGGCATAGCCTGTGAACATATGTCATTCTTGTGCGCTGTTTCTTATCATAGCTGTATATCTTTGTATATCTACGCACACACACACACACACACACACACACACACACACACACACACACATACATATATATATTTATTTATATATATATATATATATATATATATATTATCTATATATATATATATATATATATATATATATATATATATATATATTTATATATATATATATATATATATATATATATATAAATCCATGTAGCTTCTCCCACTTCCAGCACTGACAAGAATCACTAGAATTGTTTGACCAAACCTTCAGGATATAAGAGCAGACCACTCACTATGGTAATATATGTTTTATAACTAACTATGTAGTGTGGTAGACCAATGCAAAACTCACAAGGCTGAACAAAGAGACAGTAATAATCAGCTGCCTCTCAAATAATAGAAATCAACACATCACCATGATATTGAAATCCCTTCATGCTCAGTATGAATGCAATATGGCCATGGGTCATGTGGCTCTGAATGACTTGTGATGCACTTCCTTAGACAATACAAAAAGGGATATGATGGAGTTCTCTGAATGTGTTTCTAAGTCTGGAAGGATGGCAGTCCTGAGGAATATGCTACCATCAGTGAGAACAATGACACAAAATAAGCAGAGGAAGATTGAATTTAATAATTGGCTTAGTTATTACTGCAATTCTAAGGGAGCCCAATGTCTGACAACTTTCATAGACAGAGAAGACATTCCTTCCTGCTTCACCAGGGTTAGGCTACAAGTCTAGTAAATATGAATTCCAATCTGGCAAACATTAGATGTACACTGCTCAAAACTAGCAGCTTACATTACAAAATACCTTCCCTTTAAGCTTTCCTAACCCTGAAAATGTGGACATTTATGTTGTCACTGAAACCTAGTTCCACTCAGTGGCACTACTCCCTTCTCACCTGTTTTTCTGCCTACCACAAGTTTAAGCATGCATGTGTAGAAAGCAGTAGCTCTGGTGGTAGCATGTTCATCTTTATCTGAAACAATATCTTCTCTAAAGTATTTATCCAGGATAATGAACTCAAACTCCTTCATATCCTAGTTTCTATAAATAAAACCTCATATGACATCCTGTCTAGCTATAGAAACCTGCCCATTATACCTACCAATCATAAAATATGCTTTAATGAATTAGAATCCTTATCCTTAACAGCCCCACTATAAACTGTCACAACTACATCTCTACCAGTAAAGATGCTCAACCCTTCCCTGACTTCATCGTCAGATTATTGTAAACTCTCTTAATCTAGTACCATCCCCAAGAAGAGGTGTCAATATATTCAAGCTTATCTTCAAGAACACAGCTCTTCTCTGTTCCTCGCTCACTATCAAACCTTCAGTGGTTAAATCAGATCACAGCATGGTCATATTCACCATTAGTCCCAGTGTAGGTCAACAACCAATTTAACCATCTTTAGAGACTACTCCAAAGCCAGTCTGCTTGTGCTCAATAACAATCTGAGATGGTTCAACAGTCACCACCCCTTGGTGACCCTATAGCAAGTACTGCTCATATACTCAAAGTTTATACTCCCATCTCAACTCTTGCATATAGGTTTATTTTCATATTTACCACAACTACACTGACAAGTTTAAAAACAACCCCCTTTGGTGAAAATCAGCTTTAAAAAACTTTACAATTAAATGAAAAAGCACTGAAGTATATAGCAAAAATGTACTATGCTATAAACAGCCTCTAAAAGGTTAAAAAATACTGAGGAGCAATATGAAATACTAATAGCAAACTAGGGCTAAAAATTAATACATCAGCATATGATATCCACAATATATTCCTTAATTATGAAGAGTCCCATAAGTTATACTTAACATTTCACCAAACTAATCTCTAGTTGTATCACCTACTCACACCCTAAAGATATAGCTAACATACCTGCAGATAAATGCATTATTGGTTTCTCTGCTGTGTCGCATACAGACACCCTGCCCCTTGTAATCACCTCTGAACACTTACTAAAAGCAATTGCTTGGAAAAAAAACACCAGCTCTATTTGTCCAAATAAGCTATTTCTTGTTTAGTATGAAACATCCATATCAGACTTCCTCCTTAAACTATTTAACCACAGCATCATTCTGCCCACGTACCAGAATCATGAAGAGCAGCTGCAATAGTTCCTTTCTACAAGGGAGGCTCTAACATGGACCCTGGTAACTGTAGACTAATCAGTATTATCAGCATTAACTACAAGTTGATGGAATGTGTCATCATGGACCTCATACACAAGAATAAAGGGACCCTGCAGTCCCTATACCCTAACCAGTTTGGCTTTGTAAAAGGTAAAGTATGCCTATTAAGTCTAGCTGATTTCTTCTGAAGACTCATAAAGAACTATATGAAGGTAACAACCTGCACACAGCTTACCTGAAATTAACTAAAGCTTTTGACAACATTTTCCACTTTAGTGTCATCAGAAAAACTGATTAAACTCATTACGCATTGTCAACTGACTAACTGATATACACCATTCTATTACACCATATGTCATACTATTAAAAAAGAGATTTGTCACCAGTGGTACAGGTTCAGGTATCTGTTTTATGGCTATTTCTATTCGGCATGTCCTTTCTGACAGTAAATCTGACATTAAAGTCCTCTGGTTGACCAAGGTTGCAGGAAATTGCAAGCTCGGTGCCATCATCTTCTCCCCTGAAGACATGTGTTTCCTTCTTACTCAGACAAACTCATGGTGACAGGATCGTAAGATAAAGTCAGGTGCTAAAATTGTAGCATTGTTTGGTTTTGTAAACAGGAAGTCTAATATACCTACTACATAAATGACACTATCATTAAAATAATCACTGCTGTAAGAGACCTTTGCGGATAACGAATTCTGGTCTATTCCTGAAAATGGTCCATTTTAATTACTGTTCTACCCTGGCAAATTGGTGGAAATACATAAAAATAAAAGTAAACTAATTTAATAACCATGTAACTACTGTCATTAGGAAAATGTCATGCTTTGCCCACCTTATTAACAAGGCATTTCCTCTTTTTAAAGTGGCCATCATTTCCATCTACCTATTCAACCCTCAGCAAGCCCATAGCAGAATACAATGTGCCCTTCAGTATCTACCTGTCAAATCACTTAACCTGACTTGCAAATCCCAGGCTGTTCCTCACAGACACTTAAGTAACCTAGAGCATCTAAAATCTCTGTCTTTCATCTGGGTCTCCTACAGACATCTAAGTACTAATCTATCCTTGGCCTACAAAGCAGTAAGTGATCCAATCCTGCTTGATGTACTTACTGCCTAGTCAGAATATTACCAATAACACAAATACAAGATCAAGGGACTGAACTCTGTATTACATCATGAACAGGATTTCTTGGTGTGACAAGTATCTCTCCCAAAGCATCCCCCACTTCTGCAACAAATTACTGTCTGCCGTAAAGCAAAGAATATCCATCATTATTTTAAATCTGATTTAGATTAATTGGATTGGAAGCTGCAAATTTACCTCATGCCTAGTCCCACACATTTCATATGGATGGAGAAGTAATTAATTGAGCATTCCAGTGTGGGATTGCAGTGGCTAGGCGCCAAAAGGCTTAACAGGTCTTTTGACTAGTAACAACCTATGCATCAATAAACTGTTATTTGCAAAGTATTTACAGATCATGTAAAGATTTCCTTGTATGCTGACACATTACCCAATTGAATACATTAATCCAAAGATATCAAGACAACACTACTGTGTATAGTTTGTGCAATTTTATCGCAGTTATATTAATTTATATGAAATAATGTGATATGTAATAAAAGTAACAATGTGTATGAATTTATGCAATAATTGATATAAGCAGCAAGTGTTGTATTCATGGCTGATAGGAAATACAACACCAAGTATGCACAGATTTCTACATTTTTTTTTATCTGTACTGAGAGTTTCCTTTTATTGTACTACATGAGAATAAATGATTGTCTCACTAGGCTATTATTATTTTTATTGTATCTGCATTACAATTTTTACAGTATCATAGTAAGTAATACCAAATGCACTTTTGTAGATCAGATCACATTGTCCTTTGACTTTTACCCCCCCCCCGCCTTGCATGTACCACATGTGGTTATTGCAATAATTGTGTTATTCATGTTGCTTTTCCACATACTGTATCTGTAATAACACTCAATCCCTGAAAAGGATCTGTGTTTATGAAGTAGTGAAATGCTTACATTGTTGCTTAGCTAATGCACTCATATTAATCATGTCTCATCAAAACATACAAAGTGAGGTTCCACTAAAACAAAACAAAATAAAAGCAAAATACATAGATAATGCATTAATATGAACAGGTTCTAAAACTATCAGACTGAACTATACAAAGTCCATATGTATTTACAAAAAGTAATGAAAAACTCAGGAAGAAGTACACCTGGACTCAAGACAACAATGTGTATTAATTGCTTTCGTCCACTATTTTTCAGGACTTCATCAGAATAACTTAGTTACCATCCACAATGCTTAAATAGCCGTATTGACTGACAATACCTCCCTCCCAATTAACATCACCATAGCAACCAATAACTACTGCTTTACACACCATGAAATAAATAGAGCATTTTTTTAAATCCCACTTGAAACATCTCATGAAATTACATACCATTCCCCCAATATTAAACATATATTGAAACAAAAAACACTACTTTCAATTTAAAAAATTTATATATGCTTAGACACATATAAAAACTCATATTGATCATACGTTGTTAAGTCAAAAAGTATGCTGCTTTCAACTTTAAAAAAGTACTTAATGACATTGCTTCATTCAGACCAGGGGCAGTATTGGCATTCAACTTTATTTGCCACTTAGGTTCCATATACTCTAAAAATTCATTACTAGGCCCTCCTCTGTCACCCAAGTCCACTTGATCTATGGCAACAAATTTAAATTCATGTTGGGGATTACTTTTAATGTGTTTAAATAATGCATTCCTATCATCTTCTCTCCTAATGTCATATAAATGCTGATAAATTATTTTTTCTCAAACTTAAGTTAGTCTTCCCAACATAGAATGCACAACATGCTCCATAAAGGGTCAAGTACATCACTCCTTTACTGCTACATAAAAATCTCTTATCCAGCTTTATTTCCCCAAATCCTTATACAACAAAATCCTCACCCTCCATAATATAAAGGCATTGTGAGCAATGGCCACATTTTTTCATCTTCCCTTTAACAAAAGTTTGTGCATTTCTTTCCAACAAACTTTTGAATCGCATATCCTTCTTATATACAATTTTCGGTTTCTCCCCCACAATATCTTTGTTGTTCATCTAAACAAAAAAAATATTCCAATTTCTTCTAACTATAGAAGCCAGATCATAAAAACTATTATTGAAAGTTAGGAGCAATGCTCTTTCAAAACCTTCAGAACCCCCTTCTCTATCACATTTGTACACTCCATTGCTCATATTACCGCCTTTTATTATTAAGGGGGAAAAACGTCCTATATTCCTTTTAGTATTAACGTCACTAAATATTTCTGTTAAAAAATGCTCCAGATATCCTGTTCCTCCACTGTGGAATATGACATGTGTGATCAAGCAGTGGATACAGCTAGCCATTCTGTTCTTGCTGTGTCTTTATGTAGTGTACTCCCATGTATGTGATCCTGACATGTATTCCCATTTTGTTGTCTTTCAGGAAACATGCACGCAAAATGCTGTGCCCCTTTTATGGATGCCGAGAATGATATAATCCTGGAAGGTCTCCATCAACACTATGAACTCCTACTGTCCAGAGGAAGGCAAAACAGGGAATAGTGGGCAGCATTGTGGGCTGTGATGTTAATGCCATAGATCACCAGAGAAGGACATATGAGCAGGTTCTACACCGTGTGACAGATATGATAAGTGCTGCATGCAGAAGAGCAGCAGATGTGGCCGGGGATTGTGGTGTTACCAGTGGAGGGCCTGCAGTGGAACAACCACTTTCCACTGAGGAATTCCTGGTCAACTTATGAACACAGGACAGCTTGCAGGCATCCATCACACCATATATCGTAGATGTGGGTACCACAGTTTCCACACTAGAGGAGCATCCAGGTAGGTTTAGTTTGATCAGCATTGGAATACAGTAGCATTCAGTGTGTCAGAGTGTACATACTTTTACGTGGGTGTCAGGTGCTTGTTTTTTTGTTGGGAGTTTAAGTTCAGCTTGAATCTCATGCTCAGGTTTTGACCAACATAACAATTAAAAAAAGCAGCTGCCATAAATGTGAGATATATGGATGTATTACCCTGTTATAGTGCAACATGAGGTGATGTTTACTTTACCTCTCCCTCAAACTTTCACAGGTCCATCAGGAATTGGACAAGGCCATGGTACTGCTCCTGATAAGCACAATACTGTTTTGTTACAGATGTAGATTTACTGCAATGTATTCCCTAAAGTATCATCCCAGGCCTGCTGGCAGGATTGCTATACTGTCAGCATGATTGCCAACTGCACAGATATTTTCTAACTGTACACACTTTAGAGTCAAACATATGCCTTGTAGGTGTGACCACAATGATAGATGTGACAGTATTGTCAGGACATTACAGATTGCCATATGTCTCAATTGTGAAGATTCTTCACAAATGTCAACAGTGTACCTCATTGCTGGTGATGAGATTGTTGCTTAAAGAGCTTTTAATTACACATAACTATAGATGTTTGTGGGAAAAGTAATGTCCTCATGTCCTACTATGTGGTTGGGGGTTAAACAGGTCTGTAATAGTGACAGCAGTGTATACAGCTTTACACATATTACAATATAGTACTGTAGAGCATAATAGTGCAGGCATTAATGTACTGCTTTTCCCTTTTTTATCACAGGTGACCAGGGGGTTGGTCTCTGTCCTCTACACAACCTGATACCAGTGTCTCCTCAGACCCTGATGATGATGGTGGCCAATGTGAGGCACAGGTGGGGGTTTCAGGGGCTGAATCTGTTCTAGAGGTTTACATCCCTCTTCTGTCCTCATTATCGCCACAGAGTCAGTATGCCTACACATACCCAGTCCCTGGAGTCCACAGATATTGAACAGTTAGATGGTGGGGACATTGAGCAGGAAAGTGTGGCAACTATGGCTGCAGTGCATGTCAACACTGGCCATAGCCAAAGAGCTGGCAAGGTTCCACACAGGTGGATTGATAGTGGTGTTCTTAGGAGGACTGCTGTCCCTCCACCACCTGTGGCAGGTATCTCATCACAGTCACTCAGTGTGTGTTTTTGGCTATCATGGAGGCACAGGCACATTCTGAAAGGAACTCCAGATGAATGCTCTGAGTTATTGATGCAGCACACTCTGGCATCCGTGACTGCCTCCACCACATTGCTGATACCCTGAATCAGTTCACTGATGCAGTGAAAATATGTTAGTCTGAGACAGATCACAGAATATCTGTCTTGGAATGCACATTATCTGTGATGGAACATCTGGATGGAGTTGAGCAGCAAACTTGTCGACGTAGATCAGCAACTCCATCTGCTGAGAGTCCATATGGCCATGCACAATCACGCTCCCGTAATGGCAGTACATCCAGTGCTCCAGAGAAGAGTGTGTTGTCCACACAAAGATGTAGCAGGCCATGAGCTCATGGTCCTGGGCATTCCCATGGAGGACATGGTCTCAGCAGACAATAGTCACCATCAGGTACTAGCACCGCTTCTGACCTTGGGCATGGAGGTGCCAGTGCAATTCCTGGCAGAGCCAGTTCCCATGCTCAGGGCCAGAGACCATGAACTCTCAGCTCTACCATGCATGGTTCAAAACTGTCCAGCATAGACACATGTAGGGCTAGCACTGAGCTTGACTGTGTTCATGCACACACTCACATACCACTGTCAAAATCAGGTCACTTACAGACACACACAGTACATTTCCATGGTCCATATTGCCTGCTTCCCTTTCCGACACACACACATGCTTTCAACCAGTTGGGTCAGCTTAGGCCTCCTGCATCCTCACACAACACCCTCTGTAAGTGATGATACCTGTTCCACATCCTTGTCATCCTCATTATTGATACATGGAAATGAAGCTATGTGTCTGATGCACAGGGTGACTATATAAATTAATATGTAATTGTGTAATCCATTTTTGTCTTTGCCATGCCACGTGTACTGGTCACTGACAGATACTCGATGCTAACATTTCTAATGAGTAAGGCACATTATTTTGTGCACCTGACTTTGTATGATGTTGTAATGGCTGTATATTTGCACAATGAAAGGTGTGGCATGGACCTGTTTCTGTTTCTGTTTCAGGATTCTGTTGGGGACACCTATGGATATACAGTGGCAATAAAGGCATAAACATCACAGCACAGGATAGAATGTCAGCACAGAAGAATTATGTCTTCAGCAAGGTACAGCACAATAGGTGCATAGCTCCATAGGTCCATATGTGTATAACAGGCTAACAAGGACAATGGTGCCATTCAGTCTACTCATTCATCCGTAATCTATTAAAAGGTCTGCTACTCTTGATAAGTGTCACCAGGGTTTTGGGAAATAACACATCTACATGCTGTGGTGATGGAGATGACCCATCTACAAATTTCCAGTCTCCATTACAGACATTTGTCCTACACCAGTTATGATTGTCTTGCTCTGCATTCCATTTTGTAACTTTCACATGCTGTGCATTACAGCAGAAGTGTGCTTTACGTGGAGGGGAGCCTGTTACATATAGGGTGTAGTTTCTGGGTTACATATCTATCTCTCCAGCATGTATTATTTATACCATAGTGAAGGTATAGGTGTGTAGAATAGGTAATGCATGTGTTAGTCCTGTCTTGGATAAGCGGGAGGTACACAATAGGATGTGACACCTCCCTGTATGGCAGCCATACACCTCCCCTCCAAAGCATGTATGAGACAGACTACACATTTCTGGCCTTGAAATGGTCTGCATAGGGCATGTTATCTACAATATGCATTGGTTTACCATAGAACCTGTGTGGCTGCTACAGTTGTAAGATATGCCTATGTAGTGACATAGCAAAGGTGCCATTGCACTCAATGATAGGTGTAATGAGTGTCAAATACAGTATAACAGTGACAGTCTGGAATTTACATGCCATACCTTTCTGTATAGGTTGTACAAAATTGAATGGATCCCCACATCTTACCGACCAGTGAAATTCAAAGGCTACATTACTTTCTGTGTCCATAAGTCCCTGAGTAATGGCTCAACTGTGTGTAGTGTGTGGACACTACTATATTGTCCAGGGGTGGATGACTTCCAAAAGGATAGTATTGTGCAGTCCTTGGCATTTACTATTAGTCAGTGGCTCTGACAGCAATCAAATGTGTGTTTCAGGCCATCCTGGATAACTGTTGGTTCTGTGTGGGATTCAGTGACAGCTCCTAATATGCAGTTACCTGCTAATGTAGTCAGTCAGAGGTCACTGACTGTGACTGTGACTGCAGAGAAGGGAATGGCTAGAAGGGGTACTCCATTAATGATGTCTGAGGGAAGTCCACTGGTGACTGGACTCATTGAAGCGTTGGACTACCCAATGCTATCTTCCCAGATTATGACTATCAGACACTTGGGTATCCACTAGCTATCCTACTACTTTGTAAATAACCTACACAGATTTCAGCAATGTCTGATGGCCTAATATTGTCAAACACCTTGTCAGGCCATGGTAGGTGGAGTGAGTCATATTCCCCTCATCTATTGCATAGTTTAACCCTCAATGAGGTCCACTGGTGGGGATAGGCATTATTTGCCCTTGAGCAAAACAAACTGTGTTTGGTCCAGTGTCAGCAGGTGTACAACATTGTTACTGATCATGTGTATGATAACTCCTTTCATGGCTTTACATATCAGATGACTGAGAGATCTGGGGACACTGCTTGAGAATGCATGCAAGTTGTCCTCTGTGCAACTAAGTATTGCAGTTACTTCTATCATGTTCGAAGAAAATGGTCATCCAAGGTGTCTGTACAGAGCACAGACAAACAATGGAGGGAAGGGTAATACATATACCCTGTGAAGGCAAGGCAGGATGTTTTACACAGGATTACTGCAGTTGGACACTACTCAAGTGGTGTGTACTGAAAGGACACAATTACCTTGTGAAGAATGTGGAAAGTAGGGGAGTCCCCTGAATTGCTGGTGCCTGGCTACTACAAATGCTGGTCTCACCACAACCACTCTCTCCTGAGATGCCATGCTCCAATACATTTTCTGTCATCACATGTAAAACATTACTACAAGGCTCATCCACATAGTTGTCCCACATCATGAAAGGCTCTGTAGGTTTCACATACCCTTTTCCATGTAGATGCCTTGATTAGCAAACTGAGCAATCAGTTGGCTTTTGCATGCATTATGCCTTCTGTTCCAGGGTTGGTGGTATGTCACTATGGAACTGACCAGATTGTGACATGGAGAACATCTGCAGCATCACAATATAATGTGCAATGTCCGATGACATAGAAGTCCAAGCCTGCTGAAACAAGCAGCACAGCAACAGTGATCCATGTTTCATGACAATTTCACAGCAATTCATGCATCCTGTCCTTCAACAGATTAATGGTGGATATCTGCGTGACAAGGCTCTGAGGCTTACTGCAAAGGACTGGCCACCTTTGGCAAAAGTTTGTCCACCTGCAAAATGTCCTTAGTATGTCATACTGTACAGTTATGTACCCAGAATTCATGTCTATGTTCCCACATCATGTCACACAACAACCAGTTTGCTGTCTGGTTGCTTGACAGGCATTGTACACTTGCAAGGCCAACATAATGTCAGCAAAGTTGAACAAGTCCTCTGTGCATACACAGACAGCCACATCTTCACTGCAAGGAGTGCCTACAAGCACTGTGTTTCAGGCTATCCACCCCAAAGGTGTGGCAGCATGACCCTGGATTTGCTGGACTTGCACAATGTCACATTTGCAAGCATGGAATTGCAACCAAGACTAATAACAGGACTATGGTCAATCCAAGAGCCACATGGCTGGCAAAGCATTGCATGGCACACTGTCAGGTGCTGTGTTACCTTAGGGGAAGGTGCTGTGTTACCTTAGGGAACCTACATAAAGGTGACATGTTACATTTCACCATCTGTCATGACACTGCCTAATGATGGCATGCTGTGACATACATACAAGTATGACTGGATTGCTAACAGCACTATCAATGAGTGCTGATGAGATCTGGAAAGTGTTCCCACCCCTCTACTCCTATGCCACACAAACACAGTGTGTGACAGATGTCACTGTATTTCAAACCTTGATTCCATGATGTCTCAAACAACAGTCAGTACATATGGCAATCAGCATTTTGCCAATATACACAGCTCACCTCCTGCTCCACCCACACCTACATCGCACACACCTGCATGTGTGGAGCTGCTTACCAGCCACATACACAAAGAACGGACACCTCACAAAACCACATGCAAGCTCAGTACACATAATCATACCTCTAGAGAGCACAGTGCACATAATAGTTCATGCAGCAGTGTCTCATAGGTCAAACACCTGAAGCAAAACACAAAATCAAACCTATTATTCATAGGTGATTACATGATGAGACACATTGATGTCTGTGTCACCAGGCTACATATGGGAAAGGTCACAGTTAGCTGTCTGTGGGTTGACACAATACGCCATGCCACACATTGCTGCAACTCAAGGAGTATCAGGTAACATGATGATGATATCATAGTTCCTGCAGGTGTGTACGACTAGGGACATACATCACTGGACTGTATGAAGACCCATGACTGAGCTTAGACACTCTATGTTTCTTGCAGGTATGCCCATAGCTTTCAGTTGCATTTAACCCTCACCTAGGATGATGGCTCAATACACACAGAAAATGATGGATGTCGATAATTGCCTTAGTACGTGGTGTCATTGTTTGGGGATCCACTACATGTCCACCTTGGATGACTTCCTCAAGAGATGTCAATGCTTTGCCAGAGATGGTCTTCAGCTCTCACGCCTGTGATGTTGAGTACTGGCCAAGGCTGCTGATTCCCCCATGGTGCATCTTATAGGCACTTTCTGGAGAGAAAACTTTCCATTGAAAACTCCATCTTCATACAGCATCAGTATTATGCGGATACACACTGGGAATGGCAACACTAAACCCCATTCTGTGGAAGGTGCCCATGCCTTGGAATATGCAGACATTTGTGCAGTCAATGATAACTGGTTCAAGGCTGTGGACAGCACTACAGCCATACCAGACTACACGTCCTTCCACATGTTCAGACCTCAAACTGGCAGTATGTAAGGTAATGCAGGTGGTGTATACATACTCATTAAAGATAGATAGAAATCCACATTTGGTGAAACGCTGTGATTTCCCAGAGATGCTGCAGGTGCTCTTCACTGCTGTAAGGGTACCTAATCAAGCCATTGCTAGCTATCGGAGCAGCTCCATGAATCCAGACAGCCATTGTGCTTATTTGAATGTACTTGTGTATATCAAGATATATCTGTACACCATGGTATGGGATGACATTAATAAACCACCAACTGTGTTGGTTAGTCATGCTGAAGCTCACTTGCCCAAAGGTTAGTTCACATTCTTAACTACAGTGCCCTGGATCAGTGGCATAACATCCCCACAAGGGGGGCCAATGTAGGGCATCATGTGTTTACCAATGTGGGTGACCACTGCATCCCCCCCCCCCACTGTGAGGTCCTCCCTGGTGAGATCTGACCACAGATCAGTTTCATTAAAATTAAGTATCAGACCTAATCCCCCTTGCAGAAAATACAGAAATATAATTCAGCAAAGAAATGTATTACCTCCTATGGGATGGTTTACATAGCTTGACTGCACCACCCCCTCAGATGGGACAGGCAAGTATGCAGAGCTCTACACCCATGCATTATGTAAGCAGCAGTACAACTGCATAGACAAGGCTGTACCTGACAGAAGGAACATGAGCCCCTCATGGCACAGCAAACCTGCCTGGTGGACAACTGCCATTATCAGGCTGTACAATAAGAGGTGGATATTGCTGTGTGACAGTTGGGGTGAGGGTTCCCCCCACCACCTGTCCCATACCTTCTATATCTACAGAGCGGGTTGTAACTGGCCTCTCTATGGGGGATACACCGCATCTAACGGACATGCTAACATCCCAGGTTGTGTCCTACATGGGATCCAAGAAGGACTATTAACACTATTGGGAACTCCTTGCAATCATACTGTAACCAGTGTCTGCATCCCAGGTGACTGGACAACGACAACTGTTATCCCCTTGCATAGAGGTGGTGCATCTACCAACCACTGGAACTATAGACCTATTTGCCTGAGTAGCTATATCTGTAAGCCCATGGGGCAAATCATCATGGAGCTGATCAGCAAACATATATGTAATCTAAAAACAGTTGACTGTACACAGTTTGTATTTCTGACAAGAAGATCATGGCTATTAAACTGCATGGACATGTCTGAGGCAGTCACC
Source organism: Protopterus annectens (assembly GCF_019279795.1). Lineage (NCBI taxonomy): Eukaryota > Metazoa > Chordata > Ceratodontiformes > Protopteridae > Protopterus > Protopterus annectens. The sequence continues at coordinate 1,246,933,075 of NC_056725.1, forward strand.
AAGGACCTGGGTGAGAGGACATCAGGGCATACAACCCCCTGGACTTAGTCAAGCCATGTGACATTACCCCCACTCAGGCATCATTGACAAAAGCACCCACTTAGGCATCCATGGTAATATCATTATAGGGGCCAGTAAGTGGCTCACTGATGGAACGCATACTCAAAATAGGGAAGTCCACCTCCAATAACTGATCTGTAAGCAGCAGTGTTCAACAGGGCTCAGTCCTGGGTACTCTACTGCTTGGAATCCATTTAACCACATTACAAGTGAAAACTGAATGCCTGTGGCTGACAACATTGGCTGATGTCTGCAAACTGTGAGCAGTCATATAATCTGTGATATATGTCAATATCCAACAAGAGGGTATTGGTGAACAAATGCCTGTTAACATACTAATGGCCATAAACTCCATGTAAATATATATGTAGTATCATTTCCATTGGTAACATCTATGTTCCTGGTAATTAGCACATCAGTAGCAACATCTGATGTACATACTCAGGGGTGATAGACCTGGGCACACTGGCCTGGCCACACAGGTTTCCACTCAATGTACCTGAGATCACCATGTCTCCCCAGTGGCAAGATGGGAATCATGTGTCATAACTGAGGGCACAGTCACCTGAAATAGACATACTCATAACCTCCATGTACTCTTTCCTCAGCATGCCAATATTTCTGTGCAATGGCCATTTGGTAATGTACCTTTTCAAGCACTATTGGAAATAGCACACAACGCAATGGTTCCTCACAAGGGGACTTCACGTCTTCAGTATCTGTTCAATGGGGATCATCTGAAATCGCTATCATTGCAGCCTGTGATATATAGACTATTCAGAGGTGATCTATGCCTTACATATAGGGCAATGTGTGCCCCTGCTTGATTGGAAATGCTGCATATCTGTAGGTGGCATGGTATATAGAGTACTCACTGCAAGGATATTAACTTGGTTTGTGACATTACTAATACATGCTGGTGGGAGAGATCTGTCTAGCAGACTTTAACACACCTTTGAAACAGAAACCTTCCTAATGGCAAACAGAGCACCTCATTGGGCCTCTTCAGATGCCATCTGTATGATTGGCTGGGTGACTGCCATTTCATCACTGGGCATCTGCCTGTGTCCCTTATGGACAGAGATGATATGTGCTGACCGTGCAAATAAGGGTAAGAACTTGGCTAGGATTGTGAGGGCTGTAGGGCCATTAGGCTATGAAAGTTCAGGGATCCTACGATTCCATAAGCTGATGGAAAATGCTGTAACAGCCACACACACAAACCTGGCTACACTGAGGATAGCACCACTTCCAATTAATGTTTACAGGACAAGGCACAGCAAATACACACTTAAAGTTGGCTGCAATTAGATTAGAAAACTTACGTCTCTAATGTGTCACACTACAGATCACAGTACTCGATGCACTCGCTACACCTCAAGTCTGCTATTACTGTCTCTTTAGGGTACCTTATGCTTGATGATATCAGCATGCCTTGTTCTCGCCAGGCATTTGGAGGCCCTCATCACCTGTTACAACCAAAATACTGCAAAACCTCACCTCTTTCCAAGTCACTGAGGTGATCACATTTATATTGTACAGAGATACACACACATTAAGTGCTCTAGAGTGAGATTAGAACCCCCTCCTATCTAGTTTAACACACCATACATCACAGTATTTATCACATCCACCATGGCTTAAGTCTGACATTAACATGGCAGTTGGTAGTCTTAATGTATATGACTTCAAAAGTCTATGTAGAAGAGGGGAGTTTGGAGGGTGGGACCAACTTATAGGGCCAAAAAGTGCAACACCATTGCAATTTGGTACTTAATGAGGGATTTGCATGCACATACACCAACAAACACACCCTAATTGGTCTGAATTGAGATTAGAACCCCTGCCAGTTTAGTCTAACATACTCTAGATCACATTATTTATTGCACACGCCATGACTTAAGTCTGACATTAGGATGGCAGTTGGTAGTCTTAAGGTATATGAAATCAGCAGGCCTTGCAGAAGAGGGCAGTTTGGAGGATGGGGCCAACTTACAGGGCCAAAAAGTGCAGTACCATTGCAGCTTGACACTCAATAAGGGATTGTCAGCTATTTTGCAGAGAGATGCACACACACACACACTAACAAACACTCATTGAGTGGCCTGGAGTGAGATTATAATTCCTACATATCACAGTACTTATAGCACACACCACGGCTTAAGGCTGACATTAGTATGTCAGTTGGTAGTCTTAAGCTATATGACATCAGCAGGATTTGTAGAAGAGGGCAATTTGGAGGGTGGGACCAAATTACAGGGCCAAAAAGTGGCAGCACCATTGCAGTTTGGTGCTCAATGAAGGATTCTCAGCTGTTTTGCAGGAAGATGCACACACACAGACCAACACACACACTCAGTGGCCTGGAGTGAGATTAGAACCCTTTCCCATCTAGTTTAACACACTAAATATTATAGTACTTATTGCACATGTCATGGCTTAAATCTGTTTTATACACGAATGCAGGCAAACTACATGTGGATTACATAAACTAGTCTTGTGTTGAACACGGTCTGTGGCCTGCAGAGTGATATTGCCCTGTTATCTGCATCTAGTAGCCTAGTAGTCAGATAACTGTTATTTATCCTAGCTATGTGGCTACAGTTGCCATTTTGGTAATATGTGTCTGTTGGCGTTTGGATGGGCAAGTGTGTGGTAAGGAACAATGTGCCCTGTCAATGCATGCATAGACAAAATTATACATTACAACACCTGTTCACATGTTGGTGTATGTTTGGTGACATCCAACAGGCACAGGGGTCTGTAAGTAAGTGTATTATCTTCTGCTGAGCACTTACTTTGGATCCTTTAAGCAACATTATATATATGTGTGCTACTGCATCTTTACTCACAATTATCAGGGCATGTAAGACAGTACAGACATCCACACACATATTTATGTATATAACAGGGATGTATATATAAATGTAGCTGTGTGTGTATGATATATATGTGTGTGTGTTATGTAGGTGTATGGGGAGAGACAGTGATGTACGTTTTTATATATTTTATATATATATATATGTGTATGTATCTCTCTCTCTCTCTCTGTGTGTATATATATATATATATATATATATATATATATATATATATATGTATCATCTCTCCCCTGCTCTGATTTCTGCCCCTACCTCTTCTCACTTTAAAAACTCACTTAGAACACACTTAAAGAATAAGTGGCTATGCCCATGTAAATACATAAGTCCTCAAATTATTCCATGTATATACATCATTTCCTAATATACCTACTGTAATATATATTACAGTCTAGGTCTTCTCCTAATGCTGATTGAATTTGTATACTTATTCTGTTATTAACCATGTGTACTTTAACATACTGTTTGAAAATTCTCTGTATACTGTATTTTAACATATTGTGTAAAACTTTACTTACTGTGGAGCTTTTCTCCCTGGGCATCCACTGAAAATGGACCTGTGTCCAGCCAGACCATCCCAGTTAACAAATATAAAATAAAAATAAAATAAATATATATATATATATATATATATATATATATATATATATATATATATATATATATATATATATATATATATATATATATATACATATATATATATATATATGTGTGTGTGTGTTTGTGTGTGTCTGTGTGTGTGTGTGTGTGTGTGTGTGTGTGTGCATTTGCATGTATATATAGATGCATGCAGATATATATATATATATATATATATATATATATATATATATATATATATATATATATATATATAGATATATGTGTGTGTGTGTGTGTGTGTGTGTGTGTATGTATATATAGGTATATATATATATATATATATATATATATATATATATATATATATATATATATATATATATGTGTGTGTGTGTGTGTATTTTATATATATATATACATATATATATTTGCATATACATACATATAAATATACTATCTATGGGAGAGAGAGATAGTGACAGACAGATATGTATACATATATGCATGTATCTACTGACATATAGGTTCATAGGTAGGTACTAGGCTATCAACCCAAGGGCCTAAGTAAGCCTAGCTAACAAGGTTCCCTGGCTTATGCCACCCAAGAAAGTTATTTTCCTGTGCCCCTGTTGAGGAAAGCCACAGAAGTAATCCCCGGGGTGTATTTCCTAATTCCCAACCACTCATCAAGATTTTTCTTGAAGAGTGCTGATGAGGAACTTTGCTTGACATAGATGGGTAGCTTGTTCCAGAGTATGGGAAGTCTCTGGGACAGGAATCCATCCAGCATGTCCTGTTTATTGTGGTGACAAGGTTTAGGTCCCTAGAGTGTATAGCTCAGAGGGATTGGGATTTCTTTAGGTTTAGCATGTCCAACAGCTCTGGGTTTGACATAACTTTATTTGTTAGGCAGAGATCACCTTGGAGTAGGTGATATGCTACGGAGTAAAGTTGGAGTTTTTTTACATGGTCAGTGTAGGGCATCTGTTTGCGGCCAGTAATCCTCTTTGTAAAGTACTTCTGTGGCCTTTCCAGCTGCTGCAGATGTCTTGTGAGGTACATTCCAAAAAGGGCATTGTACTCTATAATGGGTCTAATGAGTGTCGAGTAGAGGGGAACAATGCTCTCTTTTTTCCTGGACGAGAACCCTTTTGTGAAAAGGTGTGCCATGTCAAAGGATTTCCTGACTACTTTGGTGATGTGATTATCAAAGGAGAGACTACTGTCCACCTGGATCCCAAAGTCTCTTATCACACATTCAGCATTAAGTAGACTGCCACCTATGTGGTAGTTCATGGCTACAGAGTTTTTACCAAAGGGGATGACAATGCACTTTTTGGCATTGAGCTTGAGGCCATGGCTCTGACACCAGGCATCTGTCTCAGTGAAGCTTTTCTGCAGGATGTCCACATAATTTGCAAAGTCGACTATGGCTCCTAGTTTGCAGTCATCTGCGAACTTCATTAGCCAAACGCCTTCTGTGCTAGCCTGTAGTTCAGAGAAGTAGATACCAAACAGGGGAGGTCCCAGGACTGAACCCTGTGGTACTCCACTTCTCACTGGTTTGAAGTCAGACTTGAAGTCTGCAACTTTTACAGTGTCAGTTCTGTGAGTGAGCCATTTGGCAACCCATCTTGTGATGTACAGATTTATACCTAGTTTAATGAGTTTAGCTATAATTCCAGAATAGGGGATGGCATCGAAAGCCTTGACGAGGTCAAGATAGGCTGTGTGAACCACCTTACATTTGTCTATGGCTTTGGTGACTGCCTCAAAGAAGTCGATCAGGTTCATGAGGCATGATCTGCTTTTCATAAATCTGAACTGGATGGGGTCCAGAGTTTGGAGGTTACCAATGTTTTTGTTTATGAGTTCCATGATGTTATGTTCCATGGCCCTACAAACCAGTATCATAAGGCTAATAGGGTGATAGTTCCCAGGATCAGTGGTAGCTCTCCTTTTGTGGAGTGGGATAACTGTTGCTGTGCGCCATTCACTGGGCACAAAGCCTGACATAAGGCTATGATTGAACATGGTGCTTAGGTGGGGAGCCAGTTCTTTCTTAAGTTCATGTAAAACGCAGCCTGGGATGTTGTCCAGTCCCATGGATTCTGTGTTTTTGGCTTTAGAGAGTGCAGCTCTTACCTGCCTAGTTGTGATTACAGGGACTCTGCATTGGTCGTCGTGTGTGTGTGTGTGTGTGTGTGTGTGTGTGTGTGTGTGTGTGTGTGTGTGTGTGTGTATATATATATATATATATATATATATATATATATATTTATATGTAGGCTATTTAGGGGGTGTGAGAGGGTTAAACTTACCACTGAACCTATCTGCCAGGATGCTGGCAATATCAGTTGGTTCTGTAATTTTCATGCCATTGTGTTGTAACTCTGAGCAAATCTGGGTGTGGGCATTGCAATTCTTGACATAGCTATAGAATGCTTTGTGGTTATCCTTAGAATCAGTGGTGATTTTGTTTTTGTAGCTAGCTTTGGAGGATCTTAAAATGGATCTCACCTTCTTACTGAGGTTGCTCAGGGAGCTCCTCCACTCATGGGATTTTACTCTCTTTTGCAACAGTTTCTTCCTTCTGTTGTATAGTTTGTTTATGGCAGGGGACCACCAGATTGGCTTCTTTTTTGGAGGATAATGACTTGGTTCTGTTTGGGATAGCACGATCCATGCACTCATTTAAGTGCTTATAGAGTGCATTTGTGTAGGATTTAGCAGCTGTAATTGTATTGTCCATATGCATGGGTGTCACAAAGTTCAACACTTCTGTCTTAAGAACCATGAAGTTGGCTTTGGAGAAATTTTTTACCGTGGTTTCCTTAATGGGGGATGGGGGCAGGATGTCGATATCTTGGGTGATTAGCTTATGGTCGGATCTGACCAACGAGGAGTTGACTTCAGGTGTGGAACACTGGTCACTCATGTTGGTAATGACGAGGTCTATGATATTGTTGCCTCTGGTGGGGATGTGGATAGGTTGAGCCAGGGCATTGGAATTTATGAATTCCAGAAAGTGTTGAGCAAAGGAGTTGGTACATGAGTAGTTTTCCCTGTTAATGGTGGGGTAGTTGAAATCGCCCATTATTGGGGTGTTTGGTTGAACCCTAATATTTCCCAGTATATCAAGAAAAGAGGAGTGGGAATCTTGGGGCATGGTAGGGGATCTGTAGCAAGCTACAATTTGGATTTCAGTTTTGCCCAGAGTTAGTTGCACTTGGATAACCTCGGATGCATTATGCTGAGCAACTAGCCTGGAGGTGTGGATATCCTTAATGAATATAGACACACCTCTGCCTTTCGTGTTCCAGTCCAGGTTAGATGGCCAAAAGTGTGGTATGAGTTATAGCCTGGTAATGCAGGGGTGATCTCTGGAGCCTTGAACCAGATCTCAGTCACTGCACAGATATCGATGTTCTCCATTTTAAGGAGTGCCTTGAGGTGGTGCATTTTGAGATTTAGACTTCTAGCACTGAGTAGCATTACCCTCAGTTTTTTCTTGCCTGTTCCTGTAATGGTGGTGAATTTGTCATTTGAAGCTTGCCTAAAAAAGGCACTATAGGGGCGGCAAGAGCCTTAGCCAGTATCTGGGATCCCAGGCGTGACAGGTGCAGGCCATCTCTAAGAAAGCATCGTGGTGTGTCAAGCATGTCATCCCAGGCAGATATATACTGGATCCCCTTAGAATGACACCAGAAGCTTAGCCAATTGTTGAAGTCAATCATTTTGTCCTTGTACTGCGGTATCATTCTGGGTGATGGCAGGATACTACTCAGGGCTTGGGTCATACCTGCCTGGGCTACAAGATCAGAGAGCTCTTCCATGTCTCTTTTCATGTAGTTCAGGGAGGTACATCTCTGGTCCTTCACACCAACGTGGACAATGACAAAGTCATATTTGTACTTGTTGTGGAGTGACTTGAGTGTGTGTGTTATATGGTGCATCCTGTCACCCGACAGGCAGCTGACAGTAACCTTCTCCTTGTTTAGCCTAGTGAGTGGGACATCAGTGTGCCTAATTATAGAGTCACCTATGACTAGTGTATTGGGTATGTTGTTTTGCCTTATGGGCTGTGGTTGAGTGACACACTGAGTCTGTGGGCTATGTGTCATTTGGGTTGTGTTGGGGGGTGGAGGTTGCTTGCATTTCTGGTTTGGATGTCTCTGTTGCTTGAGCAGATTATGATTGAGAGCCTCTGCAAATGTTTTTGTGTTTCTATGTGAGGATTTTGGTGGTGTAGGTTTAGTGGGACTATGCGATGAGTGTGGTGTGGTGCAAGTGTTTATCCTCTCCTCTTCACTGTCAAATTCGGTCTTGGCTGGAGAGAGCTTTACCAACAGTTTGGCTAGATAAGAGCATCTTTCACGGGTTGTAGTGTTGGGTGGTAGTAGGAGAGGGTTGTCTGTGTACGTGAGGCAATTGCTACATTGCCCCAAGATTCCCAGATTCATCCGATAGACAGGAGAGAACACTGGGAGCTGACCCTCTAGACAAGTGAGGAAAGTGAGTACAAGAGCTTTTTTTCTCTAAGCAAGTGTGGAAATTAAGTACAAAAACTGTTTTCCTCTAGGTAATGTGGAAGGTTGAGTGCTGTAGTAATTTGTAGCTTATTTAGTGCTTACAACAAATTTTGAACAAGTGCTGAGCATGAATAAGCAAATTCAATTGTTAAAACCAAGAATCTGTTTCTGAACTAGACTCGTTACAGGAAAGAAACAAGTGCAAATGCTGACTTTTAAATCAGAAAGTTGGGAGAAATGGAATAATTCCCCAAATAGCCAATAGCTACAATTTCTGGGCCAGAAACTACTCCTTATGTGGTAGATAGGTTATCTAGTGCTTACCACTCCCACAGATAAGCTAGCAGGCTTCCCTCCAACACAGAAAGGCTCGGGGGGCTCAGGAGCTTACAAATAGTCCTGGATACAGCAAAGCTATATCTTACAGGAAAGGGGGGAAACAAGTGCAAATGTGGGATTTTAAATCAGAAAGTTGAGAGAGATAGAAAAACTGCCCAAATTACCAATAACTACAATTTCTGGGCCAGAACTACTCCTTATGTGGTAGATAGGTTACCTAGTGCTTACCACTCTCACTGATAAGTTAGAAGGCTTCCCTCCAACACAGAAAGGCTTGGGAGGCTCAGAAGCTTACAAACAGTCCTGGATACAGCAAATCTGTATCTGGACTAGACTAGTTACAGGAAGGGGAAAAACAAGTGCAGATGTGGGCTTTTAAATCAGGAAGTTGAGAGAGATGGAAAAAGTGCCCATATGGCCAATAACTACAATTTCTGGGAAGAAACCATTCCTTATGTGGTAGATAGGTTACCTAGTGCTTACCACTCCCACTGATAAGCTAGCAGGCTTCCCTCCAACACAGAGAGGCTTGGGTGGCTCAGAAGCTTACAATCAGTCCTGGATATAGCAAATCTGTATCTGGACTAGACTATTTACAGGAAAGGCAGGAAACTAGCTTAATTTTTTGTTACAGTTAAGCAGAACGCAGGGAAAGGAAAGGAAGAAAGGAGAAGCAGAAGATAATTCAAGGTTAGGAAACTAAGTGGGTTGGCCTTGTCAAATGTTCTCTCTGTATTAGGTAGAATGAGCTAAATGACACTAGACTAGGAGGAGTGTCCTAGATCAAATTTACAGTAGGGGCGGGCAGCTGCAAAGCCACCAAGTATAACAGCAAGACACCAACAGGGAGTGAGGGTCAGGAACAATACTACAGCTACTAGCCTACATTCTTTTAGACAGTAGATACTAAAGAAATGTTTATCACAGAAGAAGAACAACAGTGAGCCACAAAATGAACATTTTTAAACAGATAAAGGAGCAAGGAGACTCTACAGAATGCTTTTAACTGCAAACAAATCAGTTATATGATACGCTCCTTGGCAGGAAATCAGAACAAACAAACAGGTGCTTAACAAGTACAGAAAATTTCCAGTTAATACCTTTCACACAGTGAAACTAGCTAAAAAGCTTTACAAACAGTGTGACAGTAAAAATCTTATTTTTCAGGCCCTGTAAGGCAGACAATTTTAGTTCAACCATGCAGATTATTTAATAGCAATAAAATACAGTAAAATATCTATATATAACATGTCATTTTGTGCAAGGAGCAACCAGATTATTTAACTAATTGTAAGAGCATGCCCAGTGGGTGTCTCACTACACATAAACTGACTCCAGCCCACACCTACCTGTACTCCAGTCCAGAATTTTGTGTGTTACAGACAATGACATCTGTCCCTGTTTCTGCAGTGCTGCACTTCACTCCCTTCTACAGCTGTCTGATGTAATTAATATGTGAAAGAGGTTAATAATATTACACCACACATTGACTGTCTGTAAAACACAGCATAGTAATACCTCACATCCAAAAGACGTGGACACTTCTATATTAGAATCAATGCCATCACATATGCTAACTTCTCTAGTCCACTGAGCCACACAAGATATCTGACAGAGAGGGGTCATTCATCACACAATCAACAGCATAAATATATACATTGGTATTCCTGCTTTAAGTAAGACATACAATGTATGAGGAATTTCTATGTTACTGCCCTGAGAATGCCTGGACTGCTGATATACCATTGATGAGTTACTGTTAAAGCAGTTATAAGGGAACACTGCTGTGTTGGGGGTGGGGGAACAACACTGCATGCTCTGCTGGGATACACAGTAGTCTGAATATCATGTAACTCCACTATGTAACATCTCCCTTGACTGATATACTGAATATTCCATGCATGAGGCCTAGTGAATGTTAAAGGACACATGATAGTGGAATGGGTATTTGCAGTCCCATGTGGATGTTACTTCTGTTCTAATAGCCCACTATATTTACTTGCATACATGTAGTAGATCCATACATACAATGCCATATAACAATCCTTACAAGTAATGTGTAGGTTAGAGACTTACCTTGCAAATGCAGCAGTTGACTGAACTGTAGTTCAGGGATGACTCTGTCTGATGCATACAGTGCACAGCCAATGCATGGATAGGTACAGGTTGTGTGGGTTGCCTGGGATCAATTTTAATATACTGTATGTATTTGAGTAGGAGTAATGTGTCAGTCCCTAGGTCCCTAGGTTGTCAGTAAATGTGCTATGCGTTATTTCTTAGCCAAAGCCAGGGCATACTAAGCACACCTACGTCTGCCTACAGGAACATCAGCAGGGGGCTCCTCCTTAGAGTCCTCCTGTGACTGTGGTGGCCTAGGTACTGGTGGGGGCTGTTTATCTCTTCCCTTTGCTGATCCTGCTTCAGCTGTTTCCACAGGATCAGATTGTTTAGCATAGCACATACTGTGAATATATGTGCACATGTGGCTGGAGAGTACTGCAAGGCTCCACCAGATATAGCTAAGCACCAGAACTGTGACTTCAGAAGCCCAAACACATGCTCTATGATGTTCCTAGTTTGTGTGTTTGCCTCATGAATGCATTTTTTCCATGGGTTTGTGAGCATTTCTGATGGGTGTCATCCTCTACAGTTCCAGGGCATAGCCAGCATCCCGCAGTAAATGGCCGTGTGAGATATCCCCCCTAGCAAACATTTGGTACAGCTGTAATGTGCATCAGATATGGGAGTCATGATAACTGCCAAGGCTGCCAGCACATGCATTCAGGATAATCCCCTGGGCATTGCACACAGCCTGGCAGTTGATGGAATGATACCCCCTTGCAGTTGATTTAGATTCTACCCTCCTCATTCAGCGATTACTTGATCTGTACTTGACTGTAATCTATGGAACCCAGTACCTCAGGGTAGTGTGCTACATGGTAGAAGTGCTGCTTATTGCTGGCCCTCACCTTAGGGGTGTGGGGAAAAGATAGTGCTCACTGGCATGTGGTAGCATGGCATCCAGGAACTGGTTGAGTACCCTGGATGTTAATGCCTTTGAGACCCCCATCATGTCCCCAGTTGGTCTTTGGAAAGTACCTGTCACTAGTATCCTAAGGGCTACACATACTTTTGTTTCCACTGAAATGGGTTTTCCTCTGTTGGCTCTGGGTCTGAGTTGAGGGCAGCAGAGCTCAGTGAGTTCTTTTAGTATGTCCCTGCCACCCTGTAGCACACTACAATCTCCAGCTCTAGTAGCTCCAGGAAGGTTTTCCTGGGCCTAAGCATTCTTCTTCTTCTCTGACTAGGCCTATTGTCAGCAGCACCAGCAGAATTGACTTCAGCATCTAGCACATACAGATGTAGCAGACCTGCATCAGCCCCTAACATTATGTCAGTTAAAATTCCCAAGTATTTTCTCCAATTGTCCAGAGTATTGGGGGAAATCAGAATGTAGGGTGTATGCATACTTTATACAGCTCTGCTGTAGGTCCAGAATGTGTGATTGCCTAACTATGATTCCAATCACATATTCTGGCCCTACAATATAATTAACATCATTTAACAGCCCTATTTCAGTGCATGACACCACACACACACTGCCATGTCATGCAGCATAGCTTATACAAAGATCAAACTTAATAATTGAATACATGTGGTTTTAAGGACTTGCTACCTATGTCAACACTGTCACCTGGGTTGTCTTTCCATGTAAACACAGACAGGTGGCGCGTCATGCAAACATGCACACCTAAGCTTAAAAGAGCCTAGAAGTGACAGGACACTCCCCCCTGATGTTTGTCACATCCTGTGTAAATATCAATATGGTCTATGAGCCTACACGTAGGGGATATGCAGACATGATTACTCTTTTCTGCTAATCAATAAGTCCACCTCATTTGTATACATATCCATACTGACAGCCTGGAAACTGCATGCTTCATAGCCCTATCACCTTAGCAACAGCAGTAATGCACCATTATAGGACCTGACTCGAGGTCCTATAATACATTTCTGTCACATATTATAAAATTCTGCTTTTTCCTATATTTATTTTCTGTTAAACATGTTTGCACACTGTAGCGCGTAACACAAACATGCCGAGATTATTAAAAAGTTATTAATTTAACTTATTCCCTTTCTCTTTCTGACATCCACAATAATAGTTTTTTCTCATATGTCTATGTAGTATAACATTTTCAGGGGATTTATGTCCAGATTTCTACAGTTTTACATCCCCTTTTGTCTGCCTAGACTCCTGTATGAGGATTTTTGCTGTGTACTACGGACACTGACACTGGCCCCCAGATTTACAATTCTTCCATGCAGGACTAGCTTAGTCCTGCATGGAAGCAGATGTTTAGGAGCAGGATGGCAGCGCACCATGCATATTAATGAAGACATACTGCCTGAGCTCCTAATCTTACATGGAGTGTGTAAGAGTGCAGGGGCCGTGTCTGAGAGCAGAGCTCTCAGAATATACATGCCCCTGCAATGAAGAACAGCAGAAAGTCCTAAAAGAATGAGCAAGACTGCTCATAGGTGTACGCATTCCCCCAGCAACATCCACCCATGTGTACAAGAGCAATAGTTAACACAAAAAATATAAAGATACTTTATTTTTTTATGAAACAGATTAAATTTAACCATAGGTGCACGGGTTTGCTCATTGCTTAGCTACGGTTAACGCAGCGTAAATGGCAGAAGAGGATAAAAGGTAAGATATATGCAAATGAAGCAGTATAGCAATAGTGTAGTGGGCAAAGCATTCACCTTACGAGTAGTCATTCCTGGTTCGAGTCCCATTGTAGCACATTCCATTTTCCATGTCATATCACTTAATGACCAATATTTTTAGTTGCATAGCCTACTAAATAACATATATTTGTAAACTAGAGTACTGCATTAAATGCAGATGTGAGGTGTCAGTGTCATAATGTTGCAAAGTCCACAGATAATCACATGTGCCCCATACAGTATATGCACACAGGAATCAGGGATACAAATGGAAGGTAAAATGTGCAATGAATGATAACTCCATACAGGTTCCAAATCCCCCAACTTCCCAAGAACCATTTGACATTACTGTCTAAATTAGTGCAGTGGTAAGTGAGAGTAAGCACTAGTAAGCAAGTGTAAGCACTATTAAGCAGTAGTAAGTAGGAGTAAGCATACGTAAGCACTAGTGAGCAGGTTTAAGCCCGTTTGCATGGGGGTAAGCAATGCACACACAGGCTAAGCAATATTGAAGCTAACTCTCTGTAAGCATATTTAACCAGAGGTTAGCATTGCTTACCCTCACGCAAACCTGTGCAAACCCGCTTACAAGTGCTTAAAAGTGCCTTAATCACTCTGTATCCAACAGCTGCTGTTCTGCCCAGCAACAGAATGAACACCCTTTCCAGGTCTTGAACCCAGGACCCTGTGCACTATAGTCACAGTAGTTAACCATTAAGCCATCACAGAAGCACATAGGATTGAGTTATCACCAAACAAATCCTCACTATAGTAAAATCAAACTGAACATGTGAAAGGAATCTATATACAGTCTTATGTTCTATAACCTACTACATAACATAAATATGTGAACTGGAGTGCTGTAGTAAGCCCAGATGTGAGGTGTAATTGTAATAAAGTGTTGAAGTCCACTAATAAACACAAGGACCCCATACAGTGTATGTACACATTAATCATGGATACCAGACACAAATATAACATGTAATGAATGAAATCAATGCCAAAAAGCAAATATAATGCAAATTAAATATTAAGCAACACTAAGCATTGCACAGGCCAGCTTAGTAGGTGTAAGCAATGTGTAGGCCAGCTAACTCAATTTGCCCATTTGTATACCTCTTTAAACAATGCCAACCTTAGGTAAGCAGGTTTGCCCATAGCTCAGCCTTTTCAAACCCATCCAATCACAGCAAAGTGCAGGAAATTGGCCCTATTTAAACCCAACCAGCAGGAATACATCTCATAACTGGTTGTAGCTACCCCCTGCAGGCACTATGTCTGGAATGGGAGAGGATGTGCACTTTCGGTTGCAGTGCTGGGGCATCCAGGAGTCCAGAGTCATGGCAGGACACCTTGTCAAAGACCATGAGCAGAGACTGCTGCAGGGCTAGTACCAGGGTTCCCAATATAAAACAGAAGCCTGGGATCATCTTGCCCGTGACCTCACCAGTGCACACCCCAAAATGGTGAGCAGATCAGGCATCACTATGCTGACCTGAAGCGGCAAAAGAGGGATCTCATGGATCAGTGGATCCAAGAGGCTAGGAGGACAGGAGAGGTCCCAGATGTGTGTAAGTATCACTCCACTACCTGTTTAATAATTGACAGCTCATGTATTTTAAATCTCACCCCATATATAGCTGTCCATTTAGCACGTGTCCACTGGACACATGTAATCTGGCCTAATTGGCATCACAACATATTATTGTTGTCTTCACCCCTCTCTCAGGGGTTTGAGTGTCCAAATCTACCTCCAAATTCAGTGTATATGCACAGCTGTTGCTGTAGAAGAAATGGGCAGCTATGGACCTTCCCTATACCCTTCCAGCCCATCTCTAGCTATTTTCCCTACTGTCTTTCCCTCTTTGTGCACCTTTTTTACTGCTTCCCTATCAACCCTTTTTTCTTTTCTTTCAAAGAAATTAGCATGAGGATAAGCAGGAATAAGCACTTTTAAGCAGTAGTAAGCAGGTTTAAGTTTGTTTGCGCAGGGGTAATCAATCCCTAAATAGGTTAAGCAACTGAGAAGCTACATCAGTATAAGAAACTGTAACCAGAAGTTAATAGTGGATACCTCCTCACAAACACATGCAAACCCGCTTACAACTACTTAAAAGTGCCTTAATCACTCTGTATCCAACAGCCCTTGTTCTGCCCAGCAACAAAATAAACAGCCTTTGAAAGGCTGAAACACTGGACCCTGCACACCATAGCCAAAGGAATTTACCACTAAGCCATGTCAGATGTACAAAACCCTGATACATATTATCCAGCCTAGTCATTCAAGAGTACAGGAAATGTATTTAAATATGTAGATGTATGTGTGTGTGTGTGTGTGTGTGTGTGTGTGTGTGTGTGTGTGTGTGTGTGTGTGTGTGTGTGTGTGTGTGTGTGTGTGTGTGTGTGTGTGTGTGTGTGTGTGTGTGTGTGTGTGTGTGTGTGCGTGTGTGTGTGTATTTATATCTAAATATATATAACATATCTATATATGTATATATATATATATATATATATATATATATATATAAATATATATATATATATATATATATATATATATATATATATATATATATATATATATATATATATATACACATATGCATACATCTATAGATATATATGTATGTATATATATATATATATATATATATATATATATATATATATATATATATATATATATATATATATATATATATATATAGCAATATAAATATATATGTAAGCATAAATATATATCTGTATAGGTATATACAGACATATATCTATAGATATAAAAGAGAACATAACACAAACATAAGAAAATGCATCATTAATGGGGATTAGGGGGCCCAAACATACGTATTATAAGTATAGATACCCCCCAAAGCCAAACACATCTGCCCTGCAATACATTGCCAACTGTTGCAAATCTCATAACCAGGACCTGACACAACATGGGCACAAGATGTTGACAGTACTCCATCCTACCTGTATGATGTCAGGCTGGTATCAGTAACATATCATTCAGTACAGTTTGGCTACCATAGGGAATGTACAATGTGGAAGCAATCAATATTCTTGAGATACATATACACAGACACATATATGCAGGTATAATGTAAAATAAAATAAATAAATAAATAAAGATGCACACAATACGGAACAGCCACTATGCCTACAGTTGCCACCTTACCAAATGGACACTGTATGAGCCACCTATACAAATGACAATTGTTGCCTGCAACATATACCCATGGAGAGGTCAAAGGATATAACACCACAGACAGATTTGCATCCATGGGAAAGCTTTATTTGTGTACTATTACAGTTGTATATGTCATGTCATATAGCTCTTTAGACTATGGCATACATATAAACAGAGTAATGCAACTGTGAAACAGTTATATTAATACAGTATTCTGGAAAGGTTTACACATGTTGCTGTGCAGGCTGAGGCCTTCAAGTAAAGACAGACTAGGCCGCATCATAACAATCTCTCAACAGTAAGTAATGCAGATGTATATACCAGCAGCCTCTATCTACACTCTGTGCACAATCCCTATGGGGTAAAGACCTCAGCTGACACAATGGGATGTATCTGTTACATAACAAGGCATAACTGACACCATCACAATCACACTAACAAACAGAACAGTCTGTTTGGCAGGAAGCAGTAGGCCTGCATTTACCCAAGGTGAATTGTATGGTAATGTACATCCAGATACCTTAAGGCAGCTTACCCATGATACCTCCACATGTTGTAACAGACTGGGTTAGTTATGGTGCATCCCCCCATAGACTGACATACAGGGCCATATACCCCTGTGACATACACTGGCCTCTGGAGTGCATAAGGGCACACCATGTATTGTGTAGATGAAGCCCACACATATATGGACCCAACCCCACAATATGTGTGAGGGCCACAACAGCAGTGGACTGATGGCAGGAATGGCAGCATGACATACTCACAGCCCACTACATAACAGCCCCTGACAGCATGTCATATGGACAAATACTGGTATGTAGGTGGAGAACAGAGGCTGGAACACAGGCCCATATGTGAAATACTGTTGTCATACACTAAGCAAGTCACTGGTGTAACAGGATAGTCTGCAACATACCCTTAGTCAGGAATATGAAGTTAGAAACAGAAATGGATGTAGCCATGTACTGATAGCACTCAACACACATACTGCCAGTGATATATCTGACACAAGACCTGTGTGGTGGACAGACAAAACATAATAGGCACACCTCTGGCCATCATGTGGATAGGCCCACAGTTGAGAGCTATGGGACAGACCACCTTCCATGTTAAACTAGTATGTACATACAAACCCTGTAACACTGGTGCTATACAATGCATACAGCAACACTACTCACTCTCTGTCTGTAGTTCTGGAACCTCATACAAATATGTTGCTGGCCTGAGTGTGCAAGTTCTCTTGTAAGAGGTATTGCTAACTGCTGTCTGTAACACTGCTGCTCACACACAGGAAGGATGTCCACCATACAGGAAAGGTAAAGAGACCATGCCCACATGATGTAGGGATTTATAGTAGTGGGTTGCCATGACAGTAGTAATTGGAAGTACTACACAGCATGCTGCATGCAGATAGCAAGTGGAGGACACTGATTGGTGTAGAGGCCATCACCTGATCATGTGCATCATCTACAAAAGCCATGTTGCAATCTATTCAAAGCTGCTCAATCCATTTACTGGACAGAGACCGAGATAGAGAGAGAGAAAGTGAGTGAAAGGCAAAAAAAAAAAAAAAAACCACAAAAAAAAAAATCCATCCAGCAAACTGTCCAGAAGAGACATCATTCCTACAACAGGTATGTGAAGTATATGCATATAATTGACTGTAGTACATGGTCCATAATAATGGGATAGATGATGTGGAATGATTTATATGTTCCATCAGGTGTTGTTGTAATGATGTTCAGCTGAACAACTGCTAAGGACAATAGAGTCTGTCCCTGTGGTTATTGGGCCATAGCCGTCAACTGTGCAGAGCAGCACTGACTGATAAGATGTAAGCCATCATAGTTTGTGTTGTGTAATGGGAAGCATGTATATTACTGTGGCCAATAGCTGGTGGTGGAAGTAATGCCATAATGATGGACACTTGGGTTCCACAGCCCACCACTTGCAGGATACTCAGGTTAACCTGTATTGTAGCATGCTGGAATGCCATAGGTGTGTAATAGGGTTACCTGCAATCTGGCCCTACAAATACACCCCTAATGTTAGGCTGTGTCCATATGTGGCACCTGTCTGTGTTGAGATTGGAGACCTGATGTCTGAATGCACCCCATATATAAGTATGTATATATATATATATATATATATATATATATATATATATATATATATATATATATATATATATATATACATATACATGAATGAACACAGATATACAGATACCCATATGTAGACATATATATAAACACATATATACATCATATATATCTACACATATATAGATATATACCTATATGCACATGTCTACATACTGACAAACACACACACTCACATATGTATGTAAATACATGTCCCCTATATTACCACCACATTGCTGCATGCTATATGTGAGGGAACAGCACACATAACAATACACACAGATCTATACAGCTGTCAGTGTGTGCAACATGGATGGGTATGTCACATGTGATCCCCCTTGTTAGGACCACACTGCCCTTGTCTGTGAAGTAGGGAATGGGAATATGGGGAAGTATGACAGGTATAGTTGTGGAGGTGGTCTGGGTTGGTAGATATAGAAGGCAGCGTACAGGGGTGGCATGTGACGTATGTGGTGGGTAAACACTCTGGATGGTGTGTGTGGTCTGTGATGTGGAAGCCCCATGGGCCCCAATATGGACACAATGAGAATAAATCTTCCACCCACTGCTACTCACAACTGCAGTCCATGTCCCGAATGGGCCTGGCCTGGAGGCTGAGCAGAAGGAGCATGTGGACCCTGTGAATGTGTACTGGGTGCCTCAAGTTGATGTAGCACATCCCACATGTGTCTGTGGAGCCCGCTATGGAGCAGACCATGGAATTGACCTCTGGGGAAAAGAACATGTCTGTGTGTGCCCCCAGGGGGTGGGCCAACATCTCCTGAGTTGGTTACACCTGAAGGTAGTGCTGGACCAGTACATGAGGGGGCGGCAGGGTGGGTCCCACATGTGATGTGGCCTGGTAACATGGGCAGATGAGTTTGGAGAGGTGGTTCTGCTGGCAAATATTCCCTAAATGGGAACTGAAAGTTCGACTGTTGAATCCTACACTAAGGCACTGTATGAGCAAATCCACTCATGCATGAATCGTGCCATCCCAAATAGAACCAAGATGCTCTCCTCCAAAAAAAGGAAGCCAATCTGGTGGTCCCCTGCCATAAAAAAACTTTACAACAAAAGGAAGAAACTGTTGCAGAAAATAGGAAAATTCCAGGATGCAAAAAACTCCCTTACCAGCCTCATAAAATCCTCCAAAGCTAGTTACGAAAATAAAATTGACAAAGATTGGGAGGGTGGCTTAATGGTTAAGGTGTTTGCCTTACAAACATAAGGTGCAGGGTTTGAGTCTCACAAGGGATAATTGGCTAGGCTTAAAATGTCTCGCAAGGGAAGTTAGCCTAGTACTAATCTATGAACCAATGAACCTATGAACCAAAGACAACCACAAAGAATTCTATAACTATGTCAAGAATCTAAATGGCAATGCTCAGATCTGCTCTAAGCTACAACAGAATGGTATTAAATATACTGATCCCAAGGATATTGCCAATATCCTGGAAGATCAATTCAGTGCCAGCTTCACAGCCCATTCACCCCCTAAACAGCCAATCTCAATACCAGAAGATGGCCAAAGTCCGGTAATAATGGCCACACAGGCAAATAATGCACTCTCCAAAGCTAAGAATACAGCATCGATGGGACCAGATGACATCACAGGCTGTGCATTACATGAACTACGAAATGAACTGGCACCTCACCTAAGTGTCATGTTTAATCATAGCCTCACCTCAGGCTTCATGCCCACTGAGTGGTGCACAGCTACAGTTATCCCACTCCACAAGGGGGATCCACCTTGGATCCCAGGAACTACTGCCCCATCAGTCTGACAAGACTGATCTGCAAGGTCATGGAACGTATTATCATGGAACTTATAAACAAAGACATTGGCAACCTTCAAACACTGGACCCCACCGAGTTTGGGTTCGTGAAGGGCCGATCTTGTCTCCTGAACCTGATTGACTTCTTTGAATCAGTCTCCAGAGCCATGGACGAGGGTAAGGTAGCACACACAGCCTATCTGGACCTCGCCAATGCCTTTGACACCATCCCCCACTCTGGAATCATAACTAGACTTACTAAGCTGGGCATTAATCCCTACATCACTCGATGGGTTGCCAACTGGCTTACTGACAGAACCCACACTGTAAAAGTAGCTGACTCCAAATCCAGCTCCAGACATGTAACAAGTGAAGTACCTCAGAGTTCAGTCCTGGGACCGCTGTTGTTTGGCATATACTTCTTTGAAGTACAGGCCAACACTTAGGGAATCTGGCTAACAAAGTTTGCATATGACTGCAAACTGGGAGCCATTACTGAATCCCCAAATGATGTGGATACTCTACAAAAGAGCCTTACAGAAACAGATGCTTGGTGCCAGAGCCATGAGTTCAAGCTCAATGCCAAGAAATGTATAGTTATCCCCTTTGGGAAAAAAACATGTACCCGTGAATTACCACATAGGTGGCAGTACACTAAACACTGAAAGTGTGATAAGACACTTAGGGGCACAGGTGGACAGTGGTCTCAACTTCGATAACCACATCACCACAACAGTCAGGAAATCCTTCTATGTGGCACACCTCATCACTAAGGGCTTTTCATCCAGAAAAAAGGAGGTCATTATCCCACTGTACTCATCCCTCATTAGACCCATTATAGAATACAATGTCCCATTTGGTATGTACCTCTCAAGACATCTGCAACAACTGGAAAGGCTGGAGAAATACCTCACTAAAAGAATCACAGGCCTAAAGCAGATGCCCTATGCTGACCGCCTTAAAAGACTCCAGCTATACTCTGTGGCATATCGTCTAATCAGAGGTGATCTCTGCTTAACATACAAGGCCATGTCAAATCCAGAGCTGTTGAACATGCTACACTTAAAGAAATCCCAATCCCTCACAGCTACATGCTCCAGGGATCTAAACCTTGTCATCACAATAAATAAAACATGCTGGAGGGATAGGTTCCTGACCCAGACACTCCCCAGACACTGTAATAGACTACCTATACATGTCAAGCAGCACGCCTCTTTGGCCCTCTTCAAAAAGAACCTTGACGATTGGATGGGAGAAAGGAAATTCACCCCGGGGATCATGTCAGTTGCCCTGCTAGACAGGGGTCCAGGGAAGTAAATAGTGTGGGAAGAAATAGCCAGGGAATTGTTATGGCTAGGCTTGTACAGGCCCTAGGGCCGATAGCCTAGTACCAACCTATGAACCTATGAACCTATAAACATGCTATTGTGTCACTGTTATAGAACAAATGTGGGTAGTAATAGTCTACACAATCCTGGAACATGTCCAACAGCATGCATAGATATTCCCAATAACACAGAATGTCAGATGTACAGCAATCACATAGCAAGAATACCACAGGCATATATGGAACCATAGTGGCCCTGACAATGGCATGCAGGTGAATAGTCTGTAACAGGCCAGCAATGATAGTGTCCAGACAGGGAACATGGCTACAAACACATAGCACAAAGTTTTGTAAAATACAATATCTGTCCCACTGGTAGGTAAACTGTAGCCATACCTACTGAGTTGTGTGTACAATTTGTTTTTGCTGATATGGTCGGGTGACAGAGATTTGTATTAAAAACTGTGGAAACCTTGCTGTATGAGTTGCTCAAACCTGTTTCCATCTTTATGTCTTTCAGGCAAGATGTCACATGGACAGCTCCCAGCTTACTCAGCTGCTGAGAACAACATAGTGATAAACCACCTAATCCAGTACTACCCTGTGATGTTTGGCTGGGCCACCCATGAGCAGCAGGAGTGGACCACCCTCTGGATCAACCTAGTCCACAGAGTCAATGATGTCAGACTGCATAACCACAGTTATGAGCAGGTTCAGCATCATTGTTCTGACCTGCTTCGCAATGCCCATTGGTGTGCTGCTGCAGTCTGGGGGTTTCACCTCACAATGGGGGGGGGGCATGCCATCCATCCCCCCTGACACATGTTGAGGTGCTTCTTGCCAGCCTTGTGGCACCTGCCCATCCACATAGCCAACAACTGCCTGACACCATTGTGGAGGTGGGTGCTACCCACACATTGGCTGAGGAGTGTGCAGGTAAGGCCACAGGGCATATCAGTAGACCACTGTTTTGCATGCATCCACATCTGTACAGGTAGACTATGCATATCTGACATGTCATAGATATAGTTTGGTGTTGCATAGTAGTGACAAACAGATGTGCATATGTGGTAGTATTGTGGACATGTACAGTTGATGTACTGTAATGCTGCACCCACCCTGTAGCAATGCCACAGGTGTGGCCACTGACTTCGCATCTCTCACCCTCTTATGTAGGTCCATCCGGTATACCACGAAGGCAGCAGTCTGTAGCTGGTGAGAATGGTTTATGCTGATGCTTGCCAATACACCAGGCATGTAATGGCTATGGCATATTCCATGCACACATCTAACACACCTACCCAGAATGCATGCTGTACATGTGCACGTATTGTTGCTGTTAAATGCACGGAATCATAGTGGTGATCATGATGGGGTCTTGGAAGGGTATGTCAGACACCTGCAAGATAACTAACATCCTGTCATTGTGGAAAGTGTCCACAGGGAGTAACATAATGGTGGGAGACATGGCCTACAGTAGGGACATGTGTGAAACACCACCCGTATATAGGGCAACAACAGCATATATACCAGTAGTACAATGACAACTGTTACAGAGTTACACTATGGCATAACATATTACTGTGGTCCACATTATCAGCTGGGACTAGGCTGTAACATGTGGTGTGCAGTGTATGGAACACTGCAAACTGACACATGTGTAGGCCTTACTTGTCAAGCGTCTGCAAAAAGGCTGAAGGTGGGGAGGGGTGTCAGCATGACACACCAGTGCACTGCAGCAGGGATCCTAAGGATGCTAAGAATAGCTGTATCTGCACACAGTCAGGTTCAGGAACTGTGGCAGACGTAACCCTACCCCCACAGCAATAGTGATGGCAGTGTGTGAACACAAAGGAATGTGCACATGAGTAGACCTTGCAATCATGCAGATTTGGGGCACGTGTGTAGGGCAGACTGAACATACACTTACAAATGCAGATGGCCCATGCTAGTATACCCCTGCCAGGAGTAGTGACTGCTGTAGTACACATAATAGGTGCAACAAACCATCATGATAAGGGTGTGCACACATATGCACACATGGAGTGTATGCATCGCTGTCAGCATCCGCATATCTAACACATTCCGTAGACACTGCATGTGAATGTACAGGACATATGTCACATATCGGGCTCATGTACTGTTAATATATGCAATGATGTGGTCCCGTCGCAGATCAAGGAAGGGTACATCATATCAATAGGGTCTTTACACTCCCCATAGCTATGGTATGCTCTGGGGGTTGTCAGTGTAATAGTATTGGATTGGTCATATATGGTTCACTGATGTTGATATCTGTAAACCAGATAGCAGGCATTCACAAATGACATCTGTCCACATATCATCCCAGGTATGTGTTGCTGAAAAACATAGGGGCTGTGAGCATTAGAGCTGATATAACTGACAAAGTACTACACATTCAACAATGGGTTGTACACCTGTAAAGTTTGGTGAACAGTACATGGCAGGGTGCAGAATAGGTGCACAGCAATACTGTGTACATGGGTGCGGTGGTATCCAGGGGAAGGGCCATCACCTACTAACACAGAACATGCATCACACACATGTATACTGTTGCTAGCATGAATTGTCTATAGCTGCACTGCATGCTGTTGTGTACCAGATGTTATGCATGTTGACAGATGGGTAATAGGAGGACTGTGTGTACTATCATTGTGCAATCTCACCTGTATGTATGTATGTGTGTGTGTGTGTGTGTGTGTGTGTGTGTGTGTGTGTGTGTGTGTGTGTGTGTGTGTGTGTGTCGGTGGGTGGTTATTTTGTCTGTAGGGTCACTCTAGTGATGTGGAGGGAGGGTGATGCATGTAAGATGCATTTGTGCATGTGTGTGTGTGTTTGTGTGGGTGTCCATGTATGTACATGTGTGATTGTGAGGTTGTTCATACAGCAGTACTTCCCTTTGGGATCATGCAATACATGTACATGGACAGACACATGACACACCAGGAATACTGGTATGTAATCACAGGACAGCTGAAAATATAATAAGGTCTGTAGCATGGAACATGCATTGAATGGAAGGTAGACACCAGGTATACCCTTAATATTGCATTCAACAGAGAGGTGATTGACAACCCACATATGCAGCACTACTGATGCATTGGGGAATTACTAGACAACACCAGGGAGTGTATCTATATATTACAGTTGTCACATGATAAGTTGCTTGAGCAGCATATCTGGCATGTACTGAGCAATACTTACACATGACACTCCAGCGTGCGTTATTATGGAGTGAACATAGTAGCCCCTCACATATATGGGCCATTCTCATGATGTCCAGACATACCCAGGGTGAAAACTGAATGACAGCAGTGAGGCCATGTACAACCACTCCACTCAGGTCAGGGAAGTAATGGAGTAATAGGTCTTGTGTTGTGATCACTTGTCTAGGCATTTAGAGGAATGATACATTAATGAGTGGTAGTAATGAGTGTATGTTACCAAGCATGATGCAGGATGGAGAATGCATGGGAATAAACATGGGACTGTCTGTAAAGTCACGGACAGGTAGGTATTAAGGTGGTGTGTGTGTGTTTGTGTGTGTGTGTGTGTGTGTGTGTGTGTGTGTGTGTGTGTGTGTGTGTGTGTGTGTGTGTGTGTGTGTGTGTGTGTGTGTGTGTGTGTGTTTATGTGTGTACTGTTATGCAATGCTGTACAAGTCTTAAAGTGCATTTCTTGTTTTCCCCCACAGGTGGCGAGGTGGGTCAGAGTCCCTCCTGTATGCAATCTGATGTTGGTGTCTATACAGACACCGAAGATGACGATAGTACTGTTGAGGCACAGGTGGGGTTGTCAGAGGCCAAAACAGCACCATCATTTGACATCCCCCTTTTAGCCACCCCAACCCCACACACAGTATCATTGCCTATACATACCCCATCACCAGTGGCCATAGCGGAGGGACAGCTGGCGTTTGGTTACAGTGCACAGGAGAGTGTGGTAACCATGCCTACTGTGCCTGGTCACAGCAGGCATAGCCAGGTGTCTGGCAGGGCACCACATAGGCAGATGTCCCAGGGTGCTTGTGGTAGGGCCACTGGTCATTATGCCCCTGGCAGATGAGCCACAACTGGTACCACCAGACGCATGTTTCAGGCTGTCATGGCAGCACAGACATGTATGGAATGCTACACCAGACAGGGCCTGAGGCTGCAGAGGGCTGCTCTCACATCTGCAAGCAACAACTTCCATAAACTGTCTGGTGCCATCAGTACTTATACCGAGCTCATGGATAGATGGTCTGGTGAGATGATGGCCCTCATCGACCATGACATGTCCGTGATTGAACGTGTGGTGGGAGTGTGGTGACGGGCGCATGGACATAGGCCAGCAACACAAACAGTTGGCAGTCAATGTGGATGTACTGGGACACCAAGGGGCTCCCATAGTGGCAGTACCAGTCTCGGCACTGTGGGGGGTGCCCATAGCAGGCCATGAGCACATGGTCCTGGCCAGTCCCGGGAGGGACCTAGTTCCAGCGGGCATCTGTAATCATCAGGGGAGAGCAGCACATCGAGCCTGTACCTGGATGTGCCCATGGAACCACTGGCAGGCACAGTCCATGTGTTTGTGGCTGGAGGCAGTGAACTGCACACCCTGCCAGGTATGGTCTGCAGCTGTCCATAAACACCTATGTAGGGCAGCCACATGGCAGAACTGTGTGCATGCATTCCCACACACTATACGAGCACACCTAGGGCAACCCCATACCTGTACACACCACATCACTACACCCAGTTCACCTCATTACACCCCTCACCCACACACATGGTATCAAATGTATGGCCCACCCTCGGCCTCTGGCAAACCAACAACACACCCTGTGCATATGATGATACCTGTGCCAAATCCCTGTCATCCATAACATCAATGCAGGGACAGGCTAATATGGTTCTGATGCACACGGTGACTGTACTACAGTGTACCAAAGTACTGCAGTTTAACATGTTGTCAGGAGTAAAGTATAATGCATACATGTCTGGTAGTGTAGCTGTCCAGCAATGATGCATTATAGCTGTTAGTAACACTGGCTGAGTGTGGTCTCTATAATGTTATCCATTTGTGTTGTAGGTGTACATGTGTCAGCAGGAGGATAGTCTGCATTCATATTTCACAACGGGGTATAGCACTGTGGTGACACCATGGCTGTGACATATCTGGGGTACAGTTGAACACGTCACAGGTTTGTATAACAGTTATTGCCTGTGCTACATGGATGGGTGACCCGCTGGGACATGTATAATCTGCATACTGATGTAGACCCATCCACATACATGCACACTCTTACTTGGCAAAACTGGGACTAGACCCCTACCTAGGAATGTAGTGCTACTGAAATGTGTGGCTTTCATTGCACACACCACACAGTGTTTAGGGTGAGGTGTGTTCCAGGTTACATGTTACATGCAGAACATCCCCAGACATGTACAGTATGCTAATGGGGGATGTAATGGGTGTATATAGACAATACATAGTGTGATATACCTTCATATACACATTAACAGACACATAACAGGCAGATACACATCAGAGATACCTGGGCCTATCGCTGCTAACTAACTTGACCATGTGTCCAATGTGTTACATGTAGGCTGCACACAGCACATGCATAATTGGGCTGGATTGTGGTATCTGTTACCTGTATGGTTGATGGTGACAGTGGTAACCATAAAGTGGTACATGGGACATATACCAGGTGTATCTTCGTGTAATGACAGAGTACACAGCAACCACACCCCCCAGTGGATATTGTACTCCCTGAAACCCATGATGACACTCTGGCATACTCACCATCACACATTGTCCGCAACTGCGATACAACTCATTGTATATCTCAACAGTGGTACTACAGGGATATACATCTAATGCACATGCCAGAGACATAGTAGGGTGTTGCATTGTCATGCCTCACCTATGGGCAGCAACAACACTATATGTACTACTGTGTGGCAATGGGTATTGTAATAAGAGTATGTAGCCTTGCAATGCTGTACCCTACCAATATATGGACATGCACACATACACACATTTGCCAGAAGTCAATGGGTATCCCATGCCTATCGACCCATTTGTACAACACTGTTGTGCTGGTACAGAAAGGCTCATGTAGCTGTTAGGGAGAGGAGTGTAACAGGGTACATACAGCATCAGCCACAACTGACTATGGCAATGGGTGTTGCGGTGGTTGTGAAGGCCCTCATGGAATTCCCAAGTACAGGTGTGCTAACACACAGACACTGCTATCCTCAGTAATGCACACATACACATGTGTCAGTACTGGGATGCATCACTGCAGGTGGTCATATCTGTGTACCTACACTTATTACAGATGTCATTACCTTGCTATGTTATCAGACTGAGTGGTGAGAACTGGTTACCAGGGCTAAGCCATGCTTAGCAGGTTTCAAAATTGCTCCAGTATTACAGCTAAGCTGATTTGCGCACTGGTAAGTGAAGCCTACACTGTATAAGTGTCCATACATTTACCCATAGCTTAGCACTGCTTAGCTTCACGCAAACCCAAGCAAACACACTTAAAGCTGCTCAAAACTGCCTTAACCACTCTGTATCTGACAGCCCTTGTTCTGCCCAGCAACAAAATGAACAGCCCTTGCAGGTCTTGAACCCAGGAGTCTGTACATTATAGTCAGAAGACTTAACCACTACACCATAACCACTGTGAAGATGGCTCTTGTGTTTCCAATATATCTGTCAATACAAATATTAATTAGTATTGAGCAATTGCCTTTACTTCCACAAATGTGTAGTACTTGTTATTAATATGGCTGTTGCATCACATATGTTATTTTATCATAATGTACACGTCAGATATATACAGTGAGATACATCTGGAAAGATATATACAACCATGATGATATATACATATACATACGTTGATATATGTCTACATGTACATACACATGTATATTCATACATATGTCTGTATACACATCTGTATAGTGCATAATATATATGGCCATGTGTAGATCTGTTTGTATATATATATATATATATATATATATATATATATATATATATATATATAGCTATATATGTAAGCACATCCTATGTGTACAGATATGCCTATTTATATGTAAGCCAATAGGGTACCATACACTGGAGCAGCATGTAACATCAGATAGAACAGGACCAAGAACAATGCCATCTGCCACAGTCTGTACACAGGCCAAGGTACATATTCACAATACACACACTGTTGAAAATCATCATAAGTACACAGACTTCAGTACTGTACATACAACCACAGAATGCCCAGGTTATGTCCTCAAACATGACCCCTACTATACATAACATGCGTAGCAGTCTGATATCTCACTGGCTTATCAAATATGATGTCAATAAATAATGGTGTACAGAACATATGCACCTCTTACTAAATGACATATGTACAAAGGTTGACAGAGTTGTGGCTGGAGGCACAAACACAGGGCCAATATTGACATGTTGCTGTGATAACTTCATACATTTTCTGTTGTAACAAGCTTTGTTGTGACATTTGTCCTATGAGGAATATGAAGTCAGTAACTCTCATGGCTGTCACCATGACTGACTGCAATCCTCACACTATGCTTCTGCAGTTCTCAGATAGGTGTTCTTTGAGTAACACAAGAAACAAAAGGCACCACACACTGCCCAGTCTGCAGATGACCCTACAGATGGGGGTTTCCTCAAAAACATAGCATTGTCATGACAGGTATTAAAACATGTAGACCAGCCATATCCAAACACACCCTGTTAAACCGACATTACTCCAAATGCAGAATAGCAACACTTACATTCTGTAGTCATGTCAGGCACATCCCCCTCCTGTGTGTTGGCCTGTTTCCACAGTGTATGTTGTTAGAGACAAATCCCAACTCCATCTGTGATGTTGGTTGTTAAACACCAGATCTAAGTCCTGCTCACAGTGAATGAAAAGGCCCAACACCAACATGATGTTCCTAGATATTGGAGTGTGTTTCCATGCAATTGGCTATGGGAATGTTACCACAGCTGTTCCACATGCAATCAGCTAGAGGAGGGCTGCAATTCATGCAGAGGCCATCAGCTGATCATGAGCATCACATACAAAACACAAGCTGCTGCCTAAGCAAAGCAGGTGTACTTCTCCACATCACCCAGAGAGAGAGTGAGAGAGACAGACAGAGACAAAATAAGTCAGGGAGGGGGTGGGAGAGTAAAACCTAAATTTGTTTGTGTCACACACCTACCAGTACAAGGTTTCAAACCCCTGACTGAGTATAGCTATCACATGTCTATGCAGTTATTGCATGCACCACATAGCTCACATATTGAGGAGTTGTCCAAATGTATATGTGATGGTGAGTGACATCTGCAACAGTGATATGGTAGCTACACGTGCCAGTCCACATGAACAGGTGTTAGCGTCAACACAGCCACACCCCCACAGGGACTCACACACATTGACACACTTGGCAGCATCAGGAATACATTTCCTAACTAGTTAGTTTGCCACAATAGAGTAATGTGTAGGTATTACATGCACCACAGAGGTTATCTGGAGGTTATATAGGTAAAGGGTATGTGAAAGTGCCTGACATCAGACGGCATGCTTCAGTATGCCAGTGGGAGTTGTAGTGAGTCTGAATGTGGTCAAAAGCATTATACACCACACACACAGACACAGGGTGCCAGTGCTGACATGCATGAGTGAATTGTTTCACAGGTGTGTAGTGGTTGTCTGTGCCAGAAGGCTATACAAGGTTAGGTGAGGGGTATACCTTGGCATCAGGCCACATGAATGTGGTTGTCAGTGTGGCTCAGGGGTGTAGTGTCTGGATTGGCCCACACAGGTGAGTATTGTATTCACCATCCAGTCACCTGGGTAACTATTGTGTGTGGCCAATCCTATGCAATGCTTGCCATGTATGTGTTCATTAGTCCATGACATGGACTCTTTCTGGGATATGCACACATCCAATGTGCATGTACAGTGACATGTGGAACTGTACCTGTGGTGTCTGACCCATGTTGTGTACTCAGACTGTTATCATCAGATGTGCCAGTCCTGGCCTCATGTGGTGGGAACTGGTAATGGACAGCAGGTTGACCCTGAATCTACATTGATAGCATGATACAGGTATTCCCTGGTGTCAGTGGATCTGTCCATAGAGGGCATGTGTTTAAGGCATGGTATGTCCTTTGTGATTCACATGTGATGGCACCACAGGTGTTGCAGGCATCCAGTGGGGAACATACTGAAGGCACACTGTCTGCATGTATGTGCCAATTGTACTTATGGACAGGGTGCCATGCCCTCTGTAGTCCACTGCAATCATACCATGGTTACTATCTGTGGGCAATATGCAGGGTACTACCAACTTCTGAAGTCATACTGTCTGCATGCATGTGCCAATTGTACTGATGGACAGGGTGCCATGCCCTCTGTAGTCCACTGCAATAACACCATGGTTACTATCTGTGGGTTATATGCAGGGCACTACCAGCTTAGCGGTTGATGCCTAGGCAAGTGTGTTTGTGTATGAGACATGGGTTGAGACTGTTCCCCGGGTAATACAAGGGTTGATAACTTTGTTCGCCAGGCCTTGATGTCACATGTAGGGTATGGATTGGCAACACAGCCTCTAGGCTATTTTACATCTGTTATCCTTGTAAGGTGGACATTGTGACATATAAAAGGTTGCCATCATATAATTAATATGCAAAACCCACTCCACACTGACTCCAGTTGTTACACACTCACAGCCACTTCCACACAGGATACAAATGACAAACACAGACATACACACACACACACTTGCCATGTCTGGAATTTAAACTCCTACTTAACTAGTTTATTACAGTACAGTATTAAGCAGTTATAGGGCACGCCACGGAAATTACTGGAGTATTCCTTCTCCAAAAGTGTATTGCACTGGGAATGACATCAGCAGGCTTGCTAAAGAAGGTCAGTTGAGGTTGTAGTGACTGTGAATGGCCTCAAAAACATTGCACCTTACACAGACAAACATCCACACTTGCCATGTGTGGGAATAGAACCCCTATCAAAGTACTCCATTACACTACAGCATTACACTGCTATGGGACACAACACAGAGATTACTGGGCTACTTTTTTTCCCAAAGGTATATTTTACACTGAATGACATCAGCAGGCTTGCCAAAGTAGGGCATTTGAACTGTAGAGAGTGTGACTAGCCTAAAAAGCATTGCTCCCTGCACAGACAAAAAAATCACACACACAAACATCCACACTTGTCATGTGTGGGAATAGAACCCCTACCAAGGTACTATATCACACTACAGCATTATGCTGTTATAGGATGCACCACAGAGATTACTGGGCTCCTTCTTTCCCAAAGGTGTATTTCAAAGTGAATGACATTTGCAGCCTTGCCAAAGTAGTGCATGTGAATTGTAGTGAGTGTGACTAGCATAAAAAGGCATTACTCCCTACACAGACAGACACACAGTCGTCTTGTCTGGGATTAGAACTCCTACTTAACTAGTTTCTCACACTACAGCATTACACTGTTATATGACACGCTACAGAGATTATTAAGCTACTCCTTTCCCAAAGATGTATTTCTAAGTGAATGACATCAGCAGCCTTGCCAAAGTAGGGCATTTGAATTGTAGTGAGTGTGACTAACCTAAGAAGCATTGTTCCCTCAAAGACAGAGACATGCACACAGTTGCCATGTTTGGGATTAGAACTCTTATTTAACTAGTTTATCACATTACAGCATTATGCAGTTATAAGATGTGCTACTGAGATTACTGGGCTACTCTTCTCCCAAAGGTGTATTTCAAAATGAATGACATCAGCAACTTGCCAAAGTAGGGCATTTGATTTGTAGTGAGTGTGACTAGCCTAAAAAGGATTGCTCCCTACACAGACAGAGACACACACAGTTGTCATGTCCGGGATTAGAATTGTTATCTAACTAGCTTATCACACTACAGCATTACACAGTTATAGGACACACCGCAGAGTTTACTGTGCTAATCCTTTCCCAAAGGAGTATTTCAAAGTGAATGACATCAACAGCCTTGCCAAAGTAGGGCATTTGATTTGTACTGAGTGTCACTAGCCTAAAAACTATTGCTCCCTACACAAACAGAGACACATACACACACAGTTGCCATCTCTGGGGTTAGAGCTCTTACTTAACTAATTTATCACACTACAGCATTACACCATTACAGCATGTGCCATGAAGATTACTGGGCTACTTCTTTTCCCAAAGGTGTATTTCAAAGTGACTGACATCAGCAGACTTGCCAAAGTAGGGCATTTGAATTGTAGTCAGTGTGACTCGCATAAAAAGCTTTGCTTCATACACAGACAGAGACACACACTTGCTATGTCTGGGATTATAACTCCTACCTGGCTAATTTATCACACTACAGCATTCCACAGTTATAGGACTCACCACAGAGCTTACTAAGCTAATCCTATCCCAAAGGTGTATTTCAAAGTGGATGAAAACAGCAGGCTTGTTATAGTAGGGCAGTGTGTGCGCATGGGCTATAACCCATTCAGCTAGAGGTAGACACACCACACTCAGGCACATGCAGGTTTATATTCCACAGGTTCGTGTACACAACTGCTAGATGACTACTGCCTTGTACAGTTGTGTTGCACAGCTAGCACTTGCAGCACAGAGTCTGCAATGCTGAGGGATACCAGTGGCTAATTTCTGCAGTGAGTGACATTTACACATCATGTGGTTGTAGCCATTTGGCTGTGTGCTGGGTGGGACAGGCCTCATAATGGAAGGCTCTTTGTCACTGTCACTCTCTTCCACACATCTATGTATGTGTACTTTTGGCATATTATAGTGTGTTGTCCATGGATATATGTGTCTATTCCTATCCAATGTGTGTGCAAAGCATGACTGGTGCATACTCAGGATTGTATGCACTAACATCTGCAACTGTCAGATATGTATGGTCCATTGTTGTTGGCAGACATGGGCTTCATTTGTTTGTGTGTGAGCATGCTCAGTATGCCTTTCAGTATTGAATGTGCAGATCCATTCCAGGTAGTTTGTACTCCGGTGCAAACCTTTGTGTTCTACACCTACAGGTAGCAAACTGTTTCTGCAGGATATCTGTAGATCAGCTGGCAATATAGAGCCAAACTGTGCAAGGGATAGTGTGTACTGTAGGTGATTGTATATGTGCTACTTCTGCTACACGGTACTGGTGTTAGCAGAGATATTCAGACATGTGTACTGTTATACACTGTGATGTTTTATGTCCTCAAGTACTGTCAGGTGGACATTTTTACTCACAGTGATGTCCTGGGGAACACAGGGTGAATGAAGCTGTCTCTAGTATTGTGGTCAAACGCCTACATATTCATGGAAAGTTATGCCATTCTGGAGGGGGTGTGGCAGACACTTGCTGCTGGGTCTGTGTATACAGTTCAGCACCTTGGTACAGTGCTGGCAGAGGATCCCATACTTGTACATCTGTCGACATGACAGTATGGTCTTATCCTGCTGTGGCAATACCTCACAGCTGTACAGATTCACACAGGTTACCCAGAGGCAGGGGTCATAAGTCTGGACATTACCCCTAGTGTGGTGTACAGGCAGGTTTGTAGCCACCCATTTTTGTGTTTGCAGCCAGGGATAGTATGTGCACACGGCCGTGTGTCAGACCTTGCACATTCCATGCTGCTCATGCTCCCACCCCCCCTCTATTATTCTATCCTCTTCCATACATTATGCAACCATTCTCTGATACTTTTCCTATAGTTATCACCTCATCACAGCTGTGGTTTGATGTTGGTCCACAGTTCAGTTCATGGAGTGAGACATGGTGGACATGTTACTGTGGTTTGTCCACATGGCCTTGCATATGGCTTATGTGGAGTGTGTTATGTTGTTATTTGGGTGTCCATGACATAACATACATTGGCAGTACGGGTGAGAGATGGGCCTTTCACAGAGACCTGTAGGCCAGTTAGTGGTGATGCAGGCCAGCTGTAGCAGGCCGTTGCATTCTGTCTCTCCTACAGTCCCAGACTGCCATACAGTATATTCCCCTGGGGTGGCAGGGTAGGTGTGCTAGGTGTTCATGCTAATACTTTCTATCAGTATTGATCAGGTGGTGTGGATGCTGGCAGGGTACTACTTACAGCTAGGGACACACCTGCATGGGACACCTGCACTGCATGCTGCATTCTTTCGCTATTGCCATACACAGGTGGGGGTCATATTGTACCCATTCCCAACAGCAGGGATATGACCAGAGAGATACCTGTGGATGGTGTTTGGGTGAGCTGAGTGCATGTGTGCTATGGACACTACTTGCATCTGACTCACAGACATGCATGGGGCATTACAGTTATGCTGGTCTGTGCAGGGACCTCAGCCATTTCCCAATACATCAGTCCTATCACCTTTGTGATCTGCAAGTGTTTGGTCAGATGACAGTGGTATTCCCTTCTACAAGCCCAGATAATGTGATGCATACCTGTATGTACAATTCCAAGGGTGTGTCCATTTCACAGTTACACATTATATACTGTATGTCTGTGGTACTTTTCCCCTGTGTACTGCTTATATATGTAGCCCAACAGTCATGCCATGTCCATCTTTCAGCTGGTGACACATATTACCACCATACATTTACAATGGCTTACTGCTAGCATGTGTTATACTGGGGGGAATTGTCTTTGGCACTGCAGTTGTGAGGACTTGGTCCTGTCATCGGCAGTAGTGGGCAATGGCCACCAGGTCAAACCTCAACATGCATACATACTGACCACTCTCACACAATATGTAACACACACCAACCTAACACGCACATACCTGCATATTGTACAAATGCTGCAATCTATCCTGCTACCTTGGCCACCTCTGGTCATCTGTGCTCCACTGGTATTATACCCGCAAATACATGCTACTACATGTATACATCATATTGAGGGGGCACACCAGACTGTTACTACATTTCTAAATAGGACTGGGGGGTACACCTGACTCTTACTACATTTCTATTTAGGATTGGGGGGGGCACACCTGACCGTTTCTACATTTCTACACAGGATTGGGGAGGGGCACACCTGACTGTTTCTACATTAATACACAAGATTTGGGGGGGGCACACCTGACTGTTTCTACAGTTATACACAGGATTGGGGGGGCATATCTGACTATTTCTACCTTTCTATATAGGACTGGGGGACACACCTGACTGTTACTACATGTCTACATAGGACTGGGGGGGCCACACCTGACTGTTTCTACATTTCTATACCAGATTGGGGCGACACACCTGACTGTTTCTACATTTCTACATAGGATTGGGGGGATCACACCTGAGACTTGTACACATTTGCTATGACTGTACTGGCATGTCAGGTACTCCATTTCATTCTGTATTCTAACTTATCATGCTGGTGTTTTTGCAGTTTCGAAGTATCTGAAGCTTGTCCTCAAGCAGTGTATTGTTTTTTGAAGATGTCTGTTTCAGAGGAAGCACAGAGTGGTGAGAATTTTTCTTTTGCTGATATATTGAAAGAAAGAGAGAGAAAATATGCTGCTTCAGATTTGTGGACTGGGGGCAGCAGTGAATCTTGTTCTGAAGAATTTGTGCATCTTGAACGTATTATGGCAAAAGAAATGACTGTTTTCTATGACTCCAAATTACTTGAGAAATATGTGATGTTAAATGTAACACCTAGAGGTCTGCACATAGATAAATTGCCTGCAGGAGGTTTTAAGGAAGATGAAAATGATTTGCTGATTGAGTGGAGACAAGCTGCTCAAGACTGTTGCCTGAGCTGGTTGAAAATCTTGATTAAAAAGAATCAAAGAACTATGGACAGTTTACATAATAAAATCATTGAGTTACAACAAGAGGTAAAAAACAAGGTGTCCACTGTTGTGCTTCAATCAAAATTCAAAGAAATAAATGAAAAGTTAAAGAAAGTTGAAAATGAAGTGATGGCCAGGAAGAAATCCAAATTAAACAGGGATGTTTAGTGACTATGAAAAAAATGAAATCTACAATTGGCCCAGAAGAGGGCGCCGTTTCAAAAGGAACTTTAAAAGATATAGAGGAGGAAATGATGAAATATCTTCTTGTTCTTCCGTAGAGACTGGTGGTAGTCGAAAGAGTGTGTCCTTTGAGGACAATGTGGCTGAGGATGTGGAAATGAATGAAGAGAACCGAAGGGTAAATCAGAACTCTCGAAACAAGTCATATAATGTGCAGACGAGATCAACCAGAAAACAACAGGGTAAGACAAGTCATTTGCAAGCTAGCAATCAGTCAAAAAACTGAATTTAAACTTCCCGTATGTTCAGCGTGCCTTGTTCACAAGTGCACCAGCTAATGTTAGATTTCATGATGAAAAAATGCTTTATTTTGTTAAAAATGATAAAAAAGGTAAAAAAAGTGATAAAAAAGTATTGAAAAAAACTTTAAAAAGGGTAGTACATATGTGTATGAGCATTCTGGGTTTTCAGAGGATAGCATGTTAGAAGACACTGGCGCATCTAAATTTGATGCGCAAATATGTAAAACTCTTAAAACGTTAAATGTATTAGATACTGCTTCTAAACATACTGCTAGTACAAGTGATCATTCCCCGTTGGCTGGTAAAGTGTTTGGGAAGGCTAAACAACCAACTGAATCTTTAGACAGTCATATTGAATCAGGATATGTTGATGTTTTATCTTCCACTGAGTGTAGGAGTGTCGAGCAGTTATTTTTGGCGGATAATGAATGTGTAGACAGCAGTGGTAGCTTACGACATGTGAACGTTTCTTCCGGCACTCATATTACTAACATTCTTGGTTCTTTGGACCGAGTGGTGAAACCAATTTATGAAGGTTCATTATCTGAGTCTGTTAATGTTCTCCCGGAACAGGCGTTGAATGTGGAGGATGTAAACCATTTAGATAGTCATGATAATAACACGAGTTTAGGACAAGCAGCAATTTTTGTAAATGATGGCTTTAATAGAATTAAGCAATTTGGTGCAAACACATCTGTACGTAACTATGCTGACGAATTTGAAAGTGTTAATAGGAAAGGGAGTTCAGAGCAACAAGTTGTTCTGGCAATTAACCGTTTAGATGAAGATGTTAGTTCACGACATGTTAATGCTTCTCCAGTTTCTTTTTTCCCCGCGAATGGGAATATTGAGCTGTTAGATGTTGCGGACATTGAATGTTCTAACAGTTTGGTTAGTTCACGACATAATAATGCTTTTTCGACCATTCAAACTGCTGATAGCTCTGATTTTTTGGGTTTAGTGTTAAAATCATGTCATGAAAGCGTACTGTCTGGTTCAGTGGGTGTTTTTGTAGAACAGATGCCCAATGTGGAAGGTGTGAATCATTTTGCCAGTGATGACTTTAGGAATGAATTAGGACAGATAGTCAATTTGGAGAATAATGATTCTAGTAAAAATGTGCAGCATGATGTAAATAACAGGGATGTAATCATATGTGATTACACTGGTAATATTGAAAATGTTTATAGTAACATCACACATATTCAGTCTCAACCTTTTTGTGAGTGTTATGGGGACAGTAGTATGAATGAAAAAGTTACCAGTGAGATCTATCAGGATAATACTGAATTAATAACATCCCAGGATGGTCGTCAAGACGATTTTAACATATCCTGTGAGCCCACTGATACTATTGGAAGTTGTGAAGATGAGAATGAAATGGAATTTAGTGTTGGCACTATTGCCAATAATGGTTTGAATGTGATTAATCTCTCTGATCTTTCCCTGTCTGAAGAAATGTTGAGTGTCTTCTCAAAAGGAACAAAATTTGTACCTACCAGGATACCATCCATTTCAGATATTATTTTTGATGTGAAAGCCTTTATTCGAAAATTAAATTTAAGGGTCTATTTTCATGAAAAAGAAAAAAGTAAAAATAAGGAAAATATTGATGTCTTTGATGAAACTCTCTTAAATTTAAGTATATATGATTATGAAGGTATGGAATTGGATGTAATTGGGGATGAAAGTGAGAATGAAAACATTTATGAGCCTCTTATGGAAAATCTAACATGGAAGGGGTTTTCGGAGGTGGATATGGTCACTTAGAAGTTCCCCATTTTTCAGGTGACAGTAATTTTATGCCTCCTAAGAAATCTTTGGCAATAAATGCCTTTGAACATGTTATTATGGCCAAGTTGGAATCGGCACATAAAACTTTTTGTATACGAAAAAAGACATTTAATTTAATTAAAAATGAATGGTTGGCTCTTAAAACATTTAGGATGGAATTGGATAAAGTAACTGTCAAACCGGCGGACAAGGGGGGCAATTGGGTGATTATGAACAATGATAAATATGAGAACATAGTTAATAATTTACTAGTGGATGATACTTATCAAAAGTTAGAAAGTAACCCCCTTGACTCTTATTCTTGTGAACTTAATGAGTTACTGGAGCGAGGTGAAAGATTGGGATTTTTTACTAGTAAGGATGTAAAAAGTTTAACTATGAAGGAACCCCGACACCCTTACATGTATATAATTCCTAAGATTCATAAAAATGTTACCAATCCTCCGGGTAGACCCATTATTTTGGGGATTGGGTCTTTTGTTGAGAGAGTTAATATTTTCCTGGACCATCACTTAAAGAAATTTTTGCCAAAGGTTCAATCTCATGTCAAGTATACACAGGACATATGTGTGGCTTTAAAAGGACTTAAATGGGAAGAGAATTATTATTGGGCTAGTGTTGACGTTGTATCACTTTACACCAACATTAAAACTAGGTGGGGCTTGGAAGCAGTGTACAAAATGATGGGGGAAGGACCATATACTAGATTTATGTTAAGTTTGCTTGAGTTTAGTTTAACACATAATTATTTTTTGTGGAAAAAGGAATATTTTTTGCAGACAAAAGGAACAGCCATGGGTGCAGCTTTCGCTCCTAGTTATGCTGTGATCTATATGGGAGAATTCGAAAAGGAATTTATGTTTCAAAACACATTTTTTGTTAATAATGTGTTTTTTTTTAAACGTTACATTGATGATTTGATTTTTGTGTGTAAAGGGGATATGACTCTTTTTGATGAATTCATGGTGAGTTTAAACAATAATCACCATGGTTTAAAGTTTGTGGCACATATTTCTGAATTTCAAATTCCTTTTCTTGATGTAGAATTTTATGTGGGGGTAAATGGTTTGGTTGAGCATAAAACCTATAGGAAACCCACTTCAGTGAATAATTTTCTACATGCTAGCAGCATGCACCCAGCACATTTGATTAAGGCTATACCGGAAGGAGAATTTAAAAGGAATTTAAGAAATACTTCAGATAAAAATCTCTGGGAAGAGGTGTGTGATGAAATTTTGGATAGATTACATTCTCGTGGATATGAGCATGACAGGCTTGAATCCATAAAACAAAGATTGTGTAAAAATAGATTATTTGGGA
Source organism: Protopterus annectens (assembly GCF_019279795.1). Lineage (NCBI taxonomy): Eukaryota > Metazoa > Chordata > Ceratodontiformes > Protopteridae > Protopterus > Protopterus annectens. Next base: position 1,246,973,108 of record NC_056725.1, read on the forward strand.
CACGAGGGCATAAACATGCATTTGAGTCTGAAAATGCATTAGATCTAAACGAGCTGTTTTTTGTATCCAAGTACTCTGATTTTTCATGTATTATGGAAAAAGTTATTAGGGATATGTGGCCGGTCGTATGTGAAGATCCTGTAATAGGTCACCTTTTTCCCAAACATATTACCTTTTCTTATAAAAGGTATCCGAATTTGAAAGAGATTTTAAATAGAAAAGTTGAAGTTAGAAGAGATGGTATGGTTGGGATGTATAAATGTGGGAAATGTTCCGTCTGTAATAAAACTAAAAACATGCACGGGTTGAAGATTAATGGAAAGATGTACACTGCTTTCGAAAGGTTTGATTGTAGGTCAACAGGTGTTATTTACATTTTAGGCTGTGATTGTGTTCCAGCTAAGTGGTATATTGGGCAAACCACTAGACAAATTAAGATTCGTATTTTGGAACATTTGGGCGACATAAGGAGGGGCAACTTAGAGAGCCCTGTAGCTGCACATTTTTGTAGCAAACATAGTGGTGAGAATGATAGCTTTAAGTTCAGTGTATTAGCTAGGCCTCATTTTAATAGAGAAAGTTATAAAGCAGCTCTAAGTAAGTTAGAACAGAGGATGATCATTGAGTACCATACCTTATTCCCTAAGGGAATGAATCTGGAAATTTAATGAGTATAAATGAAATTTAACTTTTACTAAATGATTTAATATGCATTAAAAATGAAGTTTTGTAATATTGATAAGTTAAAGTGACTAATAGGTTGTTATATTTATACACATATTTGAAAAGAATTTATTGTATAATGAAATTTATTAATTAATTATATTTGGAGTGTTTAGTTTATATTTTGTAACTAATATTTATAAAATTTGTAAATTAAGAGAAAAAGGAAAAAAAGAAAAAAAGAAAAAGAGAAAAAATATGTTTGTAAACAGTTTAACAGAAATGTTTCTTTCCTTGAAATACATTTCAGTGGTGAAAGAGTTAAAATGTTTGACACAATGATGTTTAATTGATTGATGTTTAATTAATTAATTAAAGCATATATAAAAGAACACTGAAAATGCAAAAGTATGTCCCATTGAAGGCGAACAGCTGAGGTACCAGGACGGAAAGAATAAAGATGGATATTAACTACTACTGTGTCTTCCTTTGAATTTGCTGGTGTTTTTGCAGTGTATTCTAACTTATCATGCTGACTAGAGGCATATCAGTGTACTGCAGGTCTTAGGTTTGATTGACCTACATGTTAGTTTCTGACTTCCTACCCTTCATAACTAACATCCCACTGCGTGACCTGATGTAGTCTGTCTGTGTAAGCCTGGCGGGGAGGTTACCCATAGCCATCATTCAGAGGCCTAAACACAGCCTTTGTTTGTGTTTGTCTACACCTGTCCAGCTGGCTGAGACTGTTTTTGGGTGTGTGAACCTCCCTGATTGGCATGTGTGTGTCATATAGACAAACACATGTGGCCCAGCACATTACCTGCAGTGGGTTTTGTCACTATGTGTAGTACTGGCTATTATGGTGACACCAGTATTTGTTACAGATCTCATGCTGCCACTATAGGTGTCTACTATCAGGTGGCATCCCATTCAGCCACCTGATTCCCTTACATGCTCACATCCATAATATAGATACAAGTAACAACACATACTACTCCATTCGGCAATTGGTAAGGAGAGTGACTTACCTTGTGGGTGTGCCACTACTGAGAATGGTGCTGGGGTTGCCTATGTCGGATGCACATAGTACACTCCCTATACATGGTTGAGCACAGGTAGTGCCATGTTTGGCATCCCTTTTATTGTATGTGCGAGTCAGAGAGAGGTGTCATTCCCTGGGTCCTTACTGTATCAGTGTATGTGCTATGCGTTGCCTCTTTGCCAAGGCCAGGGCATACTGGGCATGCCTCCATCTGCCTACTGGGGCAGGCTCAGGTTGTTCCTCCTCTGAGTTATTCTGTGCCTGTGCAGGTGTTGGCATTGTTGGGGGGCTGTGTGGCCCTGCCCCGTGCTGTTCCTGCTGCAGCTGTTTCTGCAAGATCATATTGTGTAGCATGGCACATGCAATGACAATCTGAGAACATGTAGCTGGTGAGTACTGCAAGGCTCCACCGGATGTGTCCAGGCACCTGAACCATGACTTGAGCATCCCAAACACATGCTCTATTATAATTCTGGTCTGTGCATGTGCCTCATTATGGCATTCTTGTTCAGGTGTGTGTGCATTTCTGATGGGTGTCATCAGCCACAGTTCCAGTGCGTAACCAACATCCCCCACTAGGTTAACGTAAGGGATGTCCCCATTGACATATCTCTGGTACAGCTGCGTCAGATGCCAGATGTGGGAATTGTGATAGCTTCCAGGGCAGCCAGCACACACATTCACTATAATGCCCTGGGCATCGCACATGACCTGGCAGATGATGGAGGGGAAGCTCTTGCGGTTGATGTAGACCCTACCCCGATAACCGGGTGGTGCTTTGATGCATATGTGAGTGCTGTCTATAGCACCCACTACCTTGAGGAAATATACGTGCTCGTCAGCATGTGCTGACATGGCATCCAGGAACTGGTGGAGTACCCTGGATGATGATGCCTGTGAGATCCCCATGATACCCCCAGCTGGGCTTTGAGAGGTAGTTGTGGCTAGTACTCCTAAGTCTACACATACTTTGGTATCCAATGGGATGCGTTCCCCTTTCTTAGGTCTGTGTATCAGGCGTGGCTGGCACAGCTCAACACTTTGCTGTAGGAGGTCCCTGTCCACCCTATAGCACTCACCTATCTCCAGCTCTTGTAGCCCCTGGTAGGTTTCCCTAGGCCTGTACACCCTTCTTCGTCTCCTCACTGTGGGTTGGTCGACAGCATTCTCATCCTCACCACCCTCAGCCTCTTCCACATGTTGATGTCTGATAGCTGCTGGAGCCCCTATCATTTTGTTGTTTTTGTTGGTTTGTTAAAAGTTCCCTGCTTGTATACACTGGTGGTGTAGAGTATTTGGGAAATAACAGAGGGAAAGGTGTTTGCATAGTTTATAGTAGTGCTCTGGGCTGGGTTGGTCTGCTGCCTGTGTAATTGGCTAATTCTGATACATTTCACCTGCCAGCTATGCTAGTTCTCCTAGATTACCTTCCTACTTCTGTTTTCCCTTCACCTTCCTATTTAAGCCTGGGGGCGTGCTGCACAAACACATTGTTCAAATGTGCATAGAGCTGCTATTTCCTGGTTTACTTTTTTTTTTCCTTTAAAACCCAGTGCGTGGTGTGCACACCCGATTAGGCGATCTAAAGAGTACTAGGCAGCCTCAGACACACCCCCTTTCTTAGCTTTGCTAAGCTAAAGGCAAACCCAAGCCACAAGGCTCCAGTCTGCTTACAGTATGCCTGACACACACCCCTATGATGTCAGCTAACTCCTAGGCTTGCACCAAGATATTCCTGCTCTTACACTGTTGGGTGCTGACTAGAATGCAGGGGAAATCTGGGATTCAGTATAATTCACCTCATTTGAATAGGATTGCCTGCTGATGCATAGTTACAGGTCCCACACTGAGCCTCCCCCCTTAGCAACCACTATTCACTGGCCATGTTGTCTTCTGCCTGCCATTGAGTATAATGGCAAAATAGTGATTTTGGTTAGAATGCTTATTTTAGGGTTTTTATTTTATTTTTCGCCCAATCTTGTTTGCGTGCCTTACGCTTAAACAGCCGTGATCGGCTAAAAAAAAATAAAAGTTGATTTTTTTTTTATTTTTGCAACTGTTTTCCATGCCAATGGCCATATTTTTGGCCATTGGCATGTTTTCTACATAATATCCACCCTTTAGTTGGAGCTGTCATGGCTCCATTTTGTAGTTTGCAGAAAAGTACTTGGTTATTGGCCGAGTACATTTCTGCAGATTACACTAGTCCTGCACAGCCGGCTTCCAGCTTCCTGGATTGCAAATTCACCTCATTTGCATGGATCTCACCTGCAAATGGGGTAATTTGCATACAGGGGTTGAGCCTGTGCAGGACTAGTGCAGGAGCGCTCGTGCACGTCCCAACAGCTTATTCCTGGATAGCACGGCAGACATATTGCCTACTGGAGCTCCTGCACTAGTCCTGCACACCATGCAGGGCTTACTGAATCCAGGGGTGGGTCCAAACAGATGTCATTCTGCTTGTTGGATTGCTCTACCTGCCTCATTTGCATGAGATTCACCTGTTTATTAGGCAATTTGCATGAAACAGAATTTTCCCTGTTTGCGCATGTATGCGAGACACTCAGCAGTGCGTTCTCTCCCGTGTAAGCATTGTGGTGTGATGCCTACACACAAAAAAAAAAAAAATTGTGTAGGTTTCATTGAATTCCTCCCAAAGTCAAATAAAATACTTCTCTAGGTCTCTCTCCACTTATGACCTTACTCAGCTAAGAAAGAAGAGGATAGACCCATAGCAATCATTAAATATTTCTCCTTGTTAGATGTCATTCTAGCAAACATACCAGATAATCTACACACTATGCAGACACTCCCTAACAGTCTTAGTGGTCACTGTCCTATTATTACTAACCATTAAATTTAAGAAATTATCTCCCGAAGTTTTACTCACAAGGATACCCCAGGCAAATCCAAGCCACAAGGCTTCAGTCTGCTTACAGTATGCCTGACACACACCCCTATGATGTCAGCTAACTCCTAGGCTTGCACCAAGATATTCCTACTCTTACACCATTGGGTGCTGACTAGAATGCAGGGGAAATCTGGGATTCAGTATCATTCCCCTCATTTGAATAGGATTGCCTGCTGATGCATAGTTACAGGTCCCACACTGAGCCTCCCCCTCTTAGCAACCACTATTCACTGGCCATGTTGTCTTCTGCCTGCCATTGCGTATAATGGCAAAATAGTGATTTTGGTTAGAATGCTTATTTTAGGGTTTTTATTTTATTTTTTGCCCGATCTTGTTTGCGTGCCTTATGCTTAAACAGCCGTTATCGACTAAAAAAAAAAAAAAGTTGATTTTTTTTTATTTTTGCAACTGTTTTCCATGCCAATGGCCATATTTTTGGCCATTGGCATGTTTTCTACATAATATCCACCCATTAGTTGGAGCTGTCATGGCTCCATTTTGTAGTTTGCAGAAATGTACTTGGTTATTGGCCGAGTACATTTCTGCAGATTACACTAGTCCTAACAGTCTTAGTGGTCACTGTCCTATTATTACTAACCATTAAATTTAAGAAATTATCTCCAGAAGTTTTAATCACAAGGATACCCCAGGCAAACCCAAGCCACAAGGCTCCAGTCTGCTTACAGTATGCCTGACACACACCCCTATGATGTCAGCTAACTCCTAGGCTTGCACCAAGATATTCCTGCTCTTACACTGTTGGGTGCTGACTAGAATGCAGGGGAAATCTGGGATTCAGTATCATTCCCCTCATTTGAATAGGATTGCCTGCTGATGCATAGTTACAGGTCCCACACTGAGCCTCCCCCCTTAGCAACCACTATTCACTGGCCATGTTGTCTTCTGCCTGCCATTGAGTATAATGGCAAAATAGTGATTTTGGTTAGAATGCTTATTTTAGGGTTTTTATTTTATTTTTCGCCCGATCTTGTTTGCGTGCCTTATGCTTAAACAGCCGTGATTGGCTAAAAAAAAATAAAAGTTGATTTTTTTTTTATTTTTGCAACTGTTTTCCATGCCAATGGCCATATTTTTGCTCATTGGCATGTTTTCTACATAATATCCACCCTTTAGTTGGAGCTGTCATGGCTCCATTTTGTAGTTTGCAGAAATGTACTTGGTTATTGTCCGAGTACATTTCTGCAGATTACACTAGTCCTGCACAGCTGGCTTCCAGCTTCCTGGATTGCAAATTCACCTCATTTGCATGGATCTCACCTGCAAATGGGGTAATTTGCATACAGGGGTTGAGCATGTGCAGGACTAGTGCAGGAGCGCTCGTGCATGTCCCTACAGCTTATTCCTCGATAGCACGGCAGACATATTGCCTACTGGAGCTCCTGCACTAGTCCTGCACACCATGCAGAGCTTACTGAATCCAGGGGTTGGTCCAAACAGATGCCTTTCTGCTTGTTGGATTGCTCTACCTGCCTCATTTGCATGAGATTCAACTGTTTATTAGGCAATTTGCATGAAACAGAATTTTCCCTGTTTGCGCATGTATGCAAGATGCTCAGCAGTGCATTCTCTCCCGTGTAAGCATTGTGGTGTGATGCCTACACAAAAAAAAAAATTGTGTAGGCTTCATTGAATTCCCCCCAAAGTCAAATAAAATACTTCTCTAGGTCTCTCTCCACTTATCACCTTACTCAGCTAAGAAAGAAGAGGATAGACCCATAGCAATCATTAAATATTTCTCCTTGTTAGATGTTATTCTAGCAAACATACCAGATAATCTACACACTATGCAGACACTCCCTAACAGTCTTAGTGGTCACTGTCCTATTATTACTAACCATTAAATTTAAGAAATTATCTCCAGAAGTTTTACTCACAAGGATACCCCAGGCAAACCCAAGCCACAAGGCTCCAGTCTGCTTACAGTATGCCTGACACACACCCCTATGATGTCAGCTAACTCCTAGGCTTGCACCAAGATATTCCTGCTCTTACACTGTTGGGTGCTGACTAGAATGCAGGGGAAATCTGGGATTCAGTATCATTCCCCTCATTTGAATAGGATTGCCTGCTGATGCATAGTTACAGGTCCCACACTGAGCCTCCCCCCTTAGCAACCACTATTCACTGGCCATGTTGTCTTCTGCCTGCCATTGAGTATAATGGCAAAATAGTGATTTTGGTTAGAATGCTTATTTTAGGGTTTTTATTTTATTTTTCGCCCGATCTTGTTTGCGTGCCTTACGCTTAAACAGCCGTGATCGGCTAAAAAAAATAAAAGTTGATTTTTTTTTATTTTTGCAACTGTTTTCCATGCCAATCGCCATATTTTTGGCCATTGGCATGTTTTCTACATAATATCCACCCTTTAGTTGGAGCTGTCATGGCTCCATTTTGTAGTTTGCAGAAATGTACTTGGTTATTGTCCGAGTACATTTCTGCAGATTACACTAGTCCTGCACAGCTGGCTTCCAGCTTCCTGGATTGCAAATTCACCTTATTTGCATGGATCTCATCTGCAAATGGGGTAATTTGCATACAGCGGTTGAGCCTGTGCAGGACTAGTGCAGGAGCGCTCATGCATGTCCCTACAGCTTATTCCTCGATAGCATGGCAGACATATTGCCTACTGGAGCTCCTGCACTAGTCCTGCACCCCATGCAGGGCTTACTGAATCCAGGGGTGGGTCCAAACAGATGCCTTTCTGCTTGTTGGATTGCTCTACCTTATTCATTTGCATGAGATTCACCTGTTTATTAGGCAATTTGCATGAAACAGAATTTTCCCTGTTTGTGCATGTATGCGAGACGCTCAGCAGTGCGTTCTCTCCTGTGTAAGCATTGTGGTATGATGCCTACACAAAAAAAAAAATTGTGTAGGCTTCATTGAATTCCCCCCAAAGTCAAATAAAATACTTCTCTAGGTCTCTCTCCACTTATGACCTTACTCAGCTAAGAAAGAAGAGGATAGACCCATAGCAATCATTAAATATTTCTCCTTGTTAGATGTCATTCTAGCAGACATACCAGATAATCTACACACTATGCAGACACTCCCTAACAGTCTTAGTGGTCACTGTCTTATTATTACTAACCATTAAATTTAAGAAATTATCTCCAGAAGTTTCACTCACAAGGACACCCCAGGCTCCTCTGATATTATTTTCCATACAAAACTATACAATACGTTGAAGTGTACTCTACAGTTGTACAGAGCCCATAGCTGCAATAGCCACCTTCTTTAGGATAAGTTATTTCCATTCAGGAAGATTAAATGTCTGGGTAAGGTCATCCCATGGTTTACTACTGAATTGATAGCATATAAAAGCTAGAGACAATACATGGAAAGAATGGAAATTGGACACTGCCAGCAATAATAAACATTTAGAATTGCAGATGCTTCATACAAATGTTAGAAATAGCAGTGCTGTCAAAGCAAACTGTAAGGGATATGAAGAAAAGGCACCTTAGGCACCCCAAACAATTCTGACAAACAATAACACTGTCACTAGCAAGCTTTTACTAAAACATGCAACATCTGCTTTATTAAACAGCAATCTGATAAACATTGAAGATAAAGTTACTTGTCTAGCCGCTGTCTTAGCATCCATGTTTCAGTAGCAAACAACATGTGACTGCAACCATTCCTCTGCATAAGTATCTGCTGTGCATACTTTTCCACTTCCAGAAAAATCACTACATCTCAAGTCCAAACTAATTTTAAAAAACTTGACTACACCAATAAATATGAATATTGCACCCATCCTTCTCAAACTCCTGAAACTTGTAGTGCACCATTTGCTTACCTGGGAATGGTAAAGACATATTACTCCTAAATACCTGCAGCGACAAATAACAGCATCACAGCTGCTCCCTGCAATAAATAGCAGTTGATTTGAAAGGGGACGCACTCATTCTCTTTCAGAATCTGAAATGTTATCTTATCATGGCTGCTTCAGAAAATGACTTCCCAAAGGCAGCACCTGCTTGTTGTCCAAAAACCATACAAAAATCATTGAAATGATAAAAAATCAAGAAAATAATAAAGTCTCATCAAAAAACTGGTTTTAAATGTAATTGCTTCAGAAATTTCAGACAGCCAGACATCATGTTACCATATCTTCAGCATATATTTTTATACACAGTAAGTGCACTAGTCTTACTATAGGCTTCAGAGTAGACACTGTAAAGATATAGTAATGTATATGTATATATGATAGCTATAGGTTGCATAACTTAGTTTGTATAATTTAGTATAATTTAATCTATATTTCAACATATATTACTTTCTCCATTTGTTAAAATGTGGCAACAAAATTAAACGTTAATTTCTATTTATCCTCTTACTCTGCTTATGCAGATGCATATAACCATTTGTAATTTGTAATTCTAAGGCACAGACAAGGTGCAATTTATTCAGCTCAGGTCCAAGTAAGTTGAAAGAATTCAACATCTAAGTAGTATAATTCCTAGTTTTCAGTATGTCTCAACTACTTGAATATTTACTTGATGGTGTGAAGTGTGCACTGCCACAACCTATGGGAATTGCTGCTTCTATACCTCTTTCCATATTAGACTTCATACAAGCTAATAAACCGATTGTTTCACTCCCATACTGCTAATGCTACTACATTGTACATGATAGGTTCATAGGTTCATAGATTAGTACTAGGCTAACTGCCCTTGCAAGCCATTTTAAGCCTAGCCAATTATCCCTTGTGAGACTCAAACCCTGCACCTTGTGTTTGTAAGGCAAACACGTTAACCATTAGGCCACCCTCATGATACCATGTAGAACTGTTGTATTTTACATTGTTGCTATGCATTAGTGATGTTTATATTGTGCTGTAGTTGTCTAAACTTGCAACAACATTCACATTCTGATGTCTTTCAGTTATGTTTATGTTCCTATGTGTCTATATTCTGATTTATTTCTTCTATTAATTATATTTGCCTAGATTGTCTGGGTCATGGCTGAGAATGATCCTCGGACTAGTTTCTCTTGCCTAGCTAGCAGGAGAACCAAAGAAAGAAATTAAATAAATATTTTAGTTTGTTTTGTGCATGTGTGTGTGTGTGTGTGTGTGTGTGTGTGTGTGTGTGTGTGTGTATGTGTGTGTGTGTGTGTGTGTGTGTGTGTGTGTGTGTGTGTGTGTGTGTGTGTTCGTATACATGTGTTAATTGCATAATTGATTAAACACAGTAAATAAAGTTCTTATTTTCAAAGATAAGATGGTAGCACTATTCAATTAATTGATTAGCTCAGTGTCTCACAGCAGGCAAAATAAAATGACAGAACTCAGGGGCGCTGGAAGCTGTTGAAGACTGGGGGGTGGAGGGTGAGAGGGGCACTTAATGATCTAAAAAGGGCAATTTTTTAAAACTATTTACTACCACAACATAGGTTCTCTTGGAGGACATTTTAAGTTTTGTCAATTTCCCTTTTGGTGCTTGAATTAACATTTACTGATTGATCTTACCTATCCCATGGCTGATTATTGTATTTTAGCCCTAGTGAGAATAAACGTGATCATAGTATAGGTAATTTGAGGGGACCCATGTAAGGGATGCAGCATGTAGGAACTGCATCTATCCATTAGTGGCATGAGGGGAAATCCTGGAGTACATTTTCTATTAACTTTCCTTAGATCCAACTTGCATTTGAATATGGACAGGGATGAGCTTTGTTTTACTTGAATGGATAGTCTTCTGGAACAGTGGTTGCCTCTGTGATATATATCCACCTCTCCACAACATTCAGTTTAGAAATCTGGACTGAGTATTTCTGATGCCATTTGAGTTGCTGATGTTCAGGAGATCCATCTGTATTAGGTCGGAGGATGCCTTGTATGCCAGACGTCACCTCTAAGCACTCTGTAGGATACTGAGTATAGTGATAAATCTTTGAGGTGGTCCATGCAAGCCCTATTATTTAGGACTTGCATCCTTTTAGTAAGGTACCTCTGTGGGTATTTCAATTGTTGCCTGGGTCTGGACAGATACATGCCAAAGTGGGCATTATACAAAATGATTGACCTAATGAAGGCTTTGTAAAGGGGGACAATAACATCTCTAGATCTAGTCAAAATCTATTTTTTATAAACTGTGCAATATAGAAAGGCTTTCTTATGAGTCTGGGCACGTGTTGGTCAAACGTTAGGTCACTGCACACACAAGTTCCCAAATCCCAAAAACTGGGTCACTTTTCAGGGAGTATTGTCAATTTGCCAGTTCCTTGGAGTAGATGACTTCCCAAAGGATACGATAATGTATTTCTTGGAGTTTAGTTTCAACTCATGATTCTGGCACCAGTTATTGTTTGGGACAAACCTTCCTGCATGATAGCTAAATCATTTGGGGATTCAATAACTGCTCCTAGCTTGCAGTCATTTCAGACTTAGTAGGCCAAAGCCCTTTGGTATTTCCTTCTAATTTTAAGATGTTTATGCCAAACAGAAAAAGTCTCAGTACCGAACCCTGGGGGACTCCACTGGTGACTGGTCTCTTCCCCATTTTTGATTTCCTGCATCATGTGAGCAAGTATACATGTTTGCATTCTTTGATTCACCTTCCTGACTGCATTAACCTGATGATATTAAATTATATTCCTTGTATAATACAGCACCACTTGTTAGAATGTGTTTTACATTTGTAGTTTGGAACAGTAATCTAGTAAGCAATTAAACAAAATCTATGAACCAATAATAACAAAACTTTCCATTTCAGAAAATTTCAACCATAAAAGGTCACTCAAACTTCTGTCATTACAATCCACCAATATCAGTAAATATGCAAAATCTCTGCAGAAGTAAGTCATCTAAATAATTCCACATTAAAGGGATCTGTAACTAATGAAGAGGTTGCTGCTAGCAAACAACTTTATATTTCATTGTTTCATCTACAAATAAAGTGCCTGTTGCCCTTGAAGAAAAACTTGCCTATGTTACATTAAAAAAATGATAAGCTAGCAATTTTGTAATGGGAAATGGATGGCAAACTGATAACAGAAACATAGTTACTCCAAAGGAGGGTATTCATAGGACTGCAGCATCCACTCTCTTTAAAGTACAACACAGTACAGTATCAGCGATCCATCTGCATACTGTGGGAGTACAACCCACAGGCTTCCGCATCCAAAGCAAGTATACTACCTATTGTGCTACTAACAATGCAAGCAATGTAGCATAAGTAGCACTAAACTTCTCTTCTCCTGAAGCTCTCAGCTCCTTGTAAAATCCACATGACATTCAACTAAATCTCTCAACTTCACAGCACAAGAAAACTAGAAAAAGCCAACATTTATTTGGGGGGGGGGGCCCAAAACCAGGGACACATTTTAAAAATTGCTTGCATAATCTTAGCAAGTTGCTAAAATAAAGTGTTTTGTGTTACCATGTGTTTCCTGAAAGCTAGGAAGACTGAAACTTAAAGGACTATGATTATTTAGTGAATTTAGTTCTCACTGATTTTCCGGAAAACCATAACTTTTAAGAGGAACAGAACAAAAGTGTGAGCCAAATATTCTGTGAAAATCTGGATAGTAGAGAGCTATGGACTCATCTCCCTGAATCACAAGTGGTGGTATGGGTAGAGTATTCAGGCTCTTGTTTGAGTCTGAGTAACACAGTAAAAAACTAATTTTGCTAGACAAAAAACCCTACTACGAGAACCTCCAATTTAAACACCAAAATGATCCCCAAGATTTTTGGACAGGTATTAACCGACCTCTTCATCCATGACAATCTACTACCACAACCCTATCAAACTACACCCATAAATCCACAGAAACTGCTACCATTGCCTTTAATAATTTTTTCACTGAAACTATTCAGTCCTTAGCTAACCAACTTAGTCCCATCCACTCTAACTCTACCACTAACACACCCACTTCTCATCCCCCTTTTAACTTTCAACCTGTCTCTACCACTTTTATTCGATCCCTTATCAAAAAATTAAAAGCAACCACCCTTTCTGTTGACCTCCTTCCTGCAGAGTACCTACAAAAAGCTGGCAAAGCCATAGCATTCCCCATCTCTATCCTAATCAATATAATACTAACTGATGGAACTATCCCCTCAATTTGGAAAATATCCCATGTTATCCCACTCCACAAAGGTGAAAGTTCAACAGAACTGTCCAAATACAGACCCATTGCCATTCTCTCACCACTAGCCAAATTAATGGAGAAGTGCGTTCATAAGCAGCTTATGGACTATCTCATTCAGAACAGTCTGCTTGCCAACTCTCAGCATGGCTTTAGGCCACATCACAGCACCACCTCTGCCCTCCTTTCTTTTACAAATACCATATTCCAAACTAGGAACAACAACTGGCTATCTTCACCCCTATTTCTAGACCTGTCGAAGGCCTTTGATATGGTCAACCACAAATTACTCATCCATTCCCTAAAGTCCATCTCCCTAGATAACCATGCTATTCAGTGGTTCCTATCCTATCTGAATGGCAGACAACAGGCTGTATTATGGCAGGGCAAACTGTCCACCCTGCTGCCTCTCACCCTTGGTGACCCTCAGGGCTCTATTCTAGGTCCTCTACTCTTTTCTATCTTCATCAACAGTCTTCATACTGCCATCCCTGATGCAACCTGCATTCAATATGCAGATGATTCTACTCTGATCTGTACGGCCTCCTCCCCTTTAGACCTGCAAGCCTTAACACAAAACACATTTAACACAGTTGCAAATTGGCTCTCTAATCATCATCTGTTGTTGAATCCTAACAAAACTAAACTGCTCCTCTTTTCCCCCATCAGTAGATCCACCCCATTTTCCTTCTGCATAACATCCAACAATGGTACCTCTATCTCTCCAGGTGACCATACTAAGATTTTAGGCAAAATAGTGGACAATAATCTCAAATTTGATCTGCATATCAATAAAACTATAAAAACATTAATAAGAAGCTTGGCTTATTATATAGAAGCAAACCTTTTCTAACTCCATTAGCTAGGACTGCAATTGCCCACTCACACCTACTCTCTACCCTTCTATATGCCTCCCCCATACTCTCCAATTTGAGTAAATCTGAACTTAGTAAGCTCTCTCACTGTTACAACCATATTGCCAGATTTGTCATAGGCTCAGCATGCAGGACACATCACTGTCAAAACCTCAGTCTTCTCTGGTGGCTAGAACTGCCTAGCCTACTTCTGTTCAATCAGCTTATAGTAGCACACAAAATTCTGTACCACCCTGAAAATACTCCGGCACTCAAATATATCATAAAGCCATACAGTAACTCAAGGCAACTATGATCATCCAATAAACTGTTGGTCCAAACCCACAAAGCCATTAACTCAGCCGGCGACTCCCTGTTTGCCAACATTGTTGGTAAAACTTGGAATTCACTTTCATCTAACCTTACCCTCAAACTTTCTTTAAATCTCTTCAAAAAAGGCCTCAAACAGTATTTTAAAGAGTACTGGTTTTGTCCCTGTACTAACCTAGATTAATCACTACTTATTCAATGCCTTATTTAAATTAATATTGTACACATCTCTTGCTCATAATAGCTTGTTGCAACCTGTTGTTTTTGTATACTATTACACACTGTGTATATTGTGAGTACCTACTAGAGGGCTTTATAAATATGTTTGACTTGTATCTGTCATGCTCTGTCAATGTTATCTGAAGCTTTTCTCCCCGGGCCTCCACTGAAAATGGACATATATCCCAGTCAACAAATGTAAACTAAAATAAATAAATAAATAAATAAAAACCAGGTATACCTAACTGGGGGCATTTTACACACACACACACACACACACACACACACACACACACACACACACACACACACACGAGAGCAGCATAACTCCTGCAAATAAAAGAACAAAACTCTCCTTACCGGTATGACTCTGGCTCTGGCATCTCCAACAGAACAGTGGCAGCATAACTCCTGTAACACAGAGCAATAAGAGAACAAGAATGGCTAGTTTAGTTAGTTTAACTTCCACTTGCGAATCCACGTTAGCACGAAAACTCCACTTCATTAATTTTTTTCCGACAGGTCTTGCAGTGGTAAAAGTGGAGGTTTCCCCCCCTCTGGCTCTATGGTTCTGGCACCC